>NC_025995.2:105245180-105432359 GCF_000442705.2 Elaeis guineensis | reverse complement strand
CATGACATGAATCATTAGATCAGGCAATGTCCATTTCAAACTCTGTGTAGATAGATGAAAGGAAATTTGATGGTGCTTTAAGATCTATAGTAGGTGCGATCTAGTGAAGAAGGTCCATCATTCTTTTGTAAGAAAGGTAAATCGCCTCCCCCTATGAATGGATTGTTCTCAAACCATGGAACGCAACCCCTCACAATTGTTAGCTTGTCCTCGATCCTCCCTCATCTCACATGAGTGATGTAATCAGCGAGTGCAAATTGCCCGCTATAGTGCCCAACGAAATTAATAAATGCTTCACTGACTTTTTATTGTCAATTGCCCATTCTCAAAATAAAGTAGTTTCCTATAGATCTTGAAACGATCAAATTATTATCAAGTTCTTTGCTACAAGGACCCCTTATAAAATTATTCAATAGAGAAGTTGGTCATTAAACGTAATGTATAAATATATTCAAAGAATGGGAGTTTTAGATTGTACTCATTCGTTGAACTATCTTGAAGGAAAAATCTATATCAGCCAGAGGTTTTAAACCAATCCGCGTCCCATAGCGAGCAGTCGGCTTAGAGTTGTGTTGATGGGATGACTTCGACTTGATTAGCTCCAGTTAAATAGTAAATTAATAGTTCTGGAATGCATTAATCTATTTTTGAGAGATTTGAAACGTACGTACTATTGCCCACGGAAACTTTGCTTGATCCTAGGGGGTCCATGTTCTGGCCGTATTCTTAGTTGAGGAAGTTTGGTTTCAAGTAGAAATTTTCCACAACAAAAGTGAGCTCAATGATGTGCTGACATGGGCAGGTGGAGTGTGGCAGGCACACATCGATCTGTTTTATTTTTGTTGATTGTTCTGTAACCTCACGTCTGTTGTATTTATTAGATTGAAACCAGCTAGAAGTCCCATGGCCCAACTTGCAACTCAACCTGCTAAGACTAATGCAAGCAAGGTTAAGTCTGTGTAAATGTCCTAAAATATTTGGCTTTGGCTTTCTTAATCAGTGAAGCACCAGATCATGGGATTCTCAAAATGGATTATATATTTCTAACTGCATTGGCCTCGACCGGCACAGCCAGTCGGTGTCTTGAAGCATTATTGGATTGTCTGCTAATTTTAAGAACTACTTTTGAGAAGTCACAGAAATTGGGATTCAAGATTTCAAGTCAATACTTATCATGGTGGCATGTGCTTGGACTTGTAGAGGCCAAGTCGACTGTTCGAAATGAAAATTGTAAGCCTAATAGGGTATTGAGCATATCCTGATATTCTCCTTCACCCATCAAAACCATTGCAGGAGGAGGAGAAGTTGAATAACAACATAAAATTACAATCAAATGCTTCATCTAAATCTGATCATGACCGAAAAACCTGTTCTTTTTAATTAGTTTAATGGATTGGACAAGATTCTCCAACAACCCCCTCCCCAAATTCAAAATGCAAGATGATTACATAGCATTATCAGCTCCATCCTTATGAACTATAATTTGTAAGGAAGTGCAGAAGTGGTCAATTGTCTCTGCTAAACAAAACATAGACGGCTGATTTGAGGTATCAATTGTATCTCCGTCGGCAAGTACTTTTTGATCCCAAATTCATATATAATAGTATTTTTCAGCTTCTAGAGAAATGCTAGCAAGGCTTTCTTAGAGGCAAATTTGTAGGACAACTCATGAGGCCTGCAGTTGTCAATCAGAACAACATTTACCTGTGGTCTCATATGATATCATCATGATGGAGAAGGGAAAAATTAAAAGAAAAAAAGGGTCACGTTATCACTTTTTTCGCCAAAATGATACGAGATAGGTACGTAAGTTGTATAATGTTTGTGAATTAATAAAAGCTGCATCAGTTGATCTCTAAAATTTTTTTTTTTTTTCTGAAGTGTACTGGCTTTGCTTCTCCCACTTCCCTCATTCGGTGGTGCTAATTAATTCTTTTTGAGATAGGAATTGCATCGTACAAGCAATTGCTACCAGAAATCCTTTTTCTCAAAAAAAAAAAAAAGGGCTCCCAGTAATGCGCCTCAAAATAACTTTTGAAGCATCATGATCTGAGCCATGCCGCATATGATGCTAGCAGAACTTCTATTCGACAATGTGGTGGTGGCAAACTAACATCCATCTAACATGGCCCACAAATATCAAATTAATTTTGTAAGCTTACATCCATGTTCTGGTATTCTTAGCGGAGGAAGTTAGGTTTCAAGTTGAAATTTTCTACAACAAAGTGAACTCAACGATGTGCCGACATGAGCAAGTGGAGTGTGGCCGGCACACGCCTGTTTTTTTTATTGATTATTCTCTAATCTTGCGTCCTGTTGTGTTTATTAGGTGGAAACCAGCTGGAAGTCCCAAGGACCAACTTGCAACTCAACCTGCTAAGACTAATGCAAGCTTAGGTCTTTGAGTTTAGGTAAGCACGCGTGACACTGGAGGACGAGGCACGTTTTGACTGATTCTAAAAAATGAATCACCTTGGCTGCTTCGAGAGCTTGCAGAAAATGGGGTTCAAGTCAATACAGAGCGGATCCAACAACGGCTTGCAATTAGAAATTCTAATCAACTTAGACTCAGATATCGGGTCGTCGATGAATTCAACTAGGATTGCTCTTCCCACTTCCTTTATCTGGAAGTGCTTATTAATTTCTTTTTGAGATGGATGCTAATTTATTGCATGGGATAAACAAATGCTACTAGAAATCCTGCTCAAAAAAATAAAATAAAATAAAAGCTCAGAAAAGCGTCTCAAACTAACTTTGGAAGCATCATGATTTGAGCTGTGCAGCATATGCGCTAGCTAGCAGAATTTCTATTCCAGCTGTACCATACTCGAACATGTCTCTGAACTTCTTCAATTTCAAAGCCACCAGATTTATCCATTAAACTTGGCATTAAATATTGCGTCGAAGGCCTAACAACGACTGTGCTTATCGGCAAAAAAAAAGTTTGATCTTGTGAGCTGTATTACTCCATTGATCAATAAGAATGCAGGAATCTTGGACTGTTCATACGACGTGGCAGTGATTTGTTTATTCCTCGTAGCCATTTGAACCTAATTAGTTTGTCCAACTTGGATACAAAGTAGGAGGTCTCTACCCCAAATGTTCATCCCTGACATGACCCTTCTTTGTCTCCTTGTTGTAAACAATTGGTCATCCACTTGCATAGTATACAGGGATGAAAATAAATCGGATATGAATCGAACCAGTCAATTTCTGTATCTGCTCTATAATTAAAAATTTCATATCTATATCTATCTTCGATCTGATCAGATCGAAACAGGTCAGGTCAAATAAAATTATGAGTCGAGTCGAATAGATAAGAAGAATCAGATCAGGTCGAATAAAAAATTTATCATATAAATATTATAAAATAATTATAATTTTGAAAAAAAAAATTAGATTAAGATTATATCGAGCTAGATTCGAAACAGGACATATCATTATCCAAATTCACTTCAAATATTTTTAATAGAACCAATATTCACCTTGAGTTTTAATCAGATTGGATCCGATTAGATATCTAGTGAATCGACTAAAACTATCATCTTTAGTAATATAAATCCACAATCAAATATTGATGGTTCAGTTAAAATTATCATCTTTAGTCGTATAAATCTACATGGACAAATACTACTTTCAGGCACACACCCCTTATTTTAAATGGACCAATCAGATATGCCAACCTACGCCGTGCCCCACTCTAGAATGTTCTAGAATAAAGTAAAAAAAAATATAATAATACCATACATTGCACCTAGCAAGAAGAAATAAAGGAGGAAGGGTGCAGACCAGGAATATAAGGAAATATAAATTTATGATCCAACTGTGCGATGCACACACAAACAAAAACAACCAACACATCGATGTCAGCAACGGAGGGGAAAGTGGACACTATTCTAATGCGAAAGCTAGAACTAAAATAATATAAACTTTAAGCACTCAATTTAAAACAAAACCTTCAAGGAGAATCTTAGCATACGCATTGTACTACCCTGATTTAAGTTAGATGCACTGCATGCATATTTATTTGAAAAAAATTATATATAGATCCACCAATTCATCTGTACCTACCTTTAAGTTTTTGAACTTCTAAGATGGAATAAAATCTTTCTGAACTATATAAAAAATTATTTTTAGGTTTCTACCATCCACTCAAATCATCTGCTGTCGTTTAAGTCCACAGAAATAACAAAAGTGCCTTTGAATGATTTTGGAGAGAAAGATTAATTCTTGTAACTAAACCATATATCTATGTAATCGAAAATTTATTATATGTAATCAGAAAAAAAAAATTGGATAATCGGATGAAACGACCATATAATCAAGGCATATATTTGTGTAACTTGAATATAAATCTGCGTAACCAATTATCCAAAACCATCCAAAGATACTTTTGTCATTTCTATGGACTTAAACGGCAGCAGGTGACTTGAGTGGATGGTAGAGATATAAAAATAACTCCTTATGCAATTCAGAAAGATTTATTCTATCTGAGAGATTCAGAAATTTAAAAATAAATTCAGATCAATCGAGGGTCCTATAGATTATTTTTTCTATTTATTTTTATAACCAAAAAATAGTAATCTAGGACTAACTTGCCTACTTCTATTAGAGGCATGGTTTCCTCGATCAACATTGACAGGAAGCTTCACCTACTCTTGCCACATCGGATGTGCCTTGTGGCAACCATGCGCCTACCTTTTGAATAGGTATAGTACGCCCTCGATCAAGTAAGCATAAGTTTGCTCTCGGACTTCGTGACTATTCTAATGACATTCTAGAACGGTAATGTTTGGTTGGATAATTCTGAATGGAATAAGGATTTATTCCATCTTATTCCTTCAAACAGATGAAAAAATAGTGATTGGCCATCCTGGTTTAGCAATTCCAATCAATCATTTCTAATTCTAGAATACCAATTCTATGATAGACCATGAAATTGATAATTCTAGATCATAATGAACACCATCTAGGTCATATTGAATACCAGTTAAAATAATACTGCATTAATTGCATTAGAATAAAGGTGAAATACCTGATTTTTAACCAAACAGAAATGGAATAATAAGAATGAATAGCTATTCTTTGAGAGTTAGTATTCCTATTTCAAGAATAAAATTTGGGTATCCAAACACCACCGAAGGGATTAATTGTGATTCTGAGAAAACATATAGCTTGTTCAATATAGTTCAAATAGATTTCTTGGAGCAAGGGAATAATATAAAACTTAATTATGTCATTGCTTAGGTCAGGTGGATGATCCATATCAGCTCTGTAATGTGTATAAAACTTCTGAATTACATAAGTGTCATGTAAAAGCTAACCACTCTCTAACCTGCACAGTGCTAGGATAAAAGCTAGAAGAGTTTCCATGCTGCTGTGCTTCTTATCTTATTTGCATATCGACTGGTAATACCTAAATTTATTTCTGATGAAACCAAGTTCATTGGACCTCCTTTTTTCAGTTTTATAATTATAATCGAAATTATATATCTTTATTTTCACTGGATTTTTTAGGTTACTAAATTCACTCCATCATTAGAATATAAATATAAAACCAGAAAAACAGAAAAAGAAAAACATAGGATGCTTCTTTACTCCAAATCGTGAAATCTTTCCTTATCCTCCCTATTAAAAAAAATTACTTTAAATTTAAAATATCGTAGACATCATCCCCTACCCACCAAGGGTACGCATAATTCGAGGGATCACAAGAAGCCCTTTAATGGAGTCCTCGTTCAAAGCACCTTGTTATACCACATCAATTAATAAAAATGGAGCCACATTGATTTATCAGCCTAGCTAGGCTGGTCCTCTACCCAGTAGCTTAAGTTTTCAGGCTATGAATTCATAAAAGAAGGTATTATTGTCATATCCATATGTGTCTTAATTAATCTTATTAGTCATGTGGGGCCCTCACCTGTTACTGGACTCACAGAGAGCTTGGCATCACAAAATTGGGTGTGGAAGGTTATCATAGTTCAATATCAACTAATGAAAGAGGTGTTCTATTAGCATGGAGTGATCATCCATCCACCACTTCAAATTTTTGGACCGTGAGACCCCACTGACCTGCAGAGTTGCGAAGGAACAGAACCAATTGTTACGACTTCAAGCATATCATTTTATCTCCTGTTCTTCCCCACTACACTTTTATCCTTCAGCATTTTTCTTGTTTCTTCTCTTGGAAAACATATATAGAACACTGCTTCACTCCTCTGTCTTCATTAATAGGGCGGAAGCTTTTATATCTTTCATCTCCCAGAATCTTTGATGCTTGCTTGTAAAATATGTCTCCAGCCGCACTGCCGCACTTCTAGTACTATTATCAGAAAAAGGCTTTTGTCATGCCATCTCTCTCTGCGCCACACTTCATACTATTATCAGAAAAGACCTTGGTGCTGCCATATCTCTCTCCCTCTCTCTCCATTTCTGTGTTCCACGACCCATGCACGCACAGAATCACAGCGACCTCTCTCCAAATAAAAACAAATTCTAAAATTACTTTTGATAAATATACACGGTAGAATTTATACGATAATACTTTCTTTATTGCCCCTATTTCACCTCACATGGAGAAGTCAAGGAGCATATAAAATCATAGAATATGTGTGGGGTGAACCAATTAATTTCCAAAGAAAAATTCAGCTATTTCTGTCATTCCTCGTTCACTCATAGCATCACAGCGCATGTTATCGATAAATAAGTGGACGAGATGCACCGCTTAATACTACTCATAATTTTTTTTTAAAAAAAGTGATCACAATGATGGAAATGTTTGGCGTGTTCTATTTATGGAAATAACAACATAAAACACTATACATCGACAACGGAATAGAAAGTTTAAATCCAAGAAAAGAAAATAAAGAGAACAGGAGACTATCACAGCGGATTTCTATAGAGAAGTAAAAGAAAACGAGAAAAATTAAGAAAGACAAAATTGCCACGACCCGCGACTCTACGAACTATCGGCCTCCCGCTGTTGCATTAGGTGCATCCAGCCATCATCAGTTCAAGCTAAGAGACCGAGCCCCAGCTCCACGCGACTCGCGTCAGCTCCAGGTGCGGCCACCTCGACCGGCCTGTCCTCCATCGGCCGGAGCCCCAGTGTCAGATCCAGCCGGATCACCTCCGCCTCGGCCCCACTCTCGTGCGGCTCCGCCTGGCTCACGTGCGACCCCCCAGCGACTCCACCGAGAACACACTCCCGTTCTCCTGGCTCTCCCCCACGTTCGCCGGCGGCTCGACCCCGCAGGCGCTCCCGCCCCAGAAGACCGCAGGGTCGCCCCCGCCCGGCTCGGCGGCGATGAAACCGGGAATGGCCTTGGGCTTGATGACGTGGCCGGAGCGCTTCTTGAAACGGGGGCGGGACTGGGCGACCTTGTGGATCTCCGCGGTGGCATCAGATTTCTTCGCCACGTGGCGGATGTCGTAGGGCTTGGTGGGCGGGACGGCGTCGGCGGAGTCGGAGGAAATCTGGACGATGGGCGCGCCCCGGAGGACGTTCTGCACGGCGGCCTGGCAGAGCGGCCAGTTTCCAGACCAAAGCAGCCCGACCGAGCCGTAGACCGGGTTCACCATCCGGCCGCAGGCTTCGTACAGCAGCGAGCGGAATATTGCTGAGATAGATAAACCAAGCACGACCGCAAAAGCGTTGAGTCCAAATTAATTCGATCCAAAATTTCGTAGAGCAATAAAAAAGAACAGGAGGGAGCGATGAAGAGAATACGGACCAGGGCGGAGGTGGTCGGGGCCGGAGTTGATGAGGTTCATGAGGCCGGCGCGGCCGTAGAACTTGGCGAGGAAGACGGTGGCATTGGCCTGGGCCTCGGGGCTCTTGATCCACTGGAGGCAGGGTCGGATGGTGCAGCTCTCGCTGCACCCCTTCCGGAGGATCCGGCAGCCGTTGCAGCTCATTCTCATGGCCGGCGGACGGACGGTGGCGATCCCCACTCGATACCAAATGCAACAAGGGAATAGAAGAGGAAACCCCGGAGACGAGAATAGTAGTCGGGATGGGACACAGGCCGAGAGGTGGGGGGGAATGGTGGGAGTTTATAAAGCATCAGGTGGAGCCGTGGGTTTTGCTACGTGGCCAGCGGTTTACGAAGGGTTGGAAAGCGGTTTAATTCCAAAAGAAAAGCTGGGTTCCAGGCCCAAATCACCCTTACCATTTGATATAATTACGGAAGCTAAAGCAACGGGGTGTATCAAAACAGCAGCAGTGAGGGGTGAGAGGGGTTGGGGACGTAGCCAAATAGAGATAGAGCGGAGAAATTATTAATTAAAAATGATCATATTAATTTAAAAAAATAATTTTTTTATCCAAACTGACAAAAGTTATCAATTAAAATGAACTTCAAAATTTTCAAATCAAGATTGGATAATAATATTATTTTTTTCAATCATAAATAATATGATCATTTTTTATTAGATTGGATAAAAACTAATAATTTTTTGATAGGATGAGAGGGAATGGGAGAGAAATTATTGTTTGGACTAACACAAATTTCAAAATATGTGCATGTTGGATAATATATAATTAAAATTTTATTAAATATAAAAATTAATATGACATGATATCTATCATGCAATTTGCTAGTTTATTCGGACATCGTCTAAATAATAATTTCTCAAAATGAAGACACGAAGAAATGAAAAATTATTGTCTGAACTATATTCTAATAGACCACCCAAATCTTATAGGGGATAACATGCCATATGTTTTGGGATTTCACCCAAATCTTCATAGTTCACGAATTTCTGATTATACGTAATCCATTGTGCATATGTTTTGGGATTTGTGCTGATCTACGTGAGCGTGGTCCAGGCAATAAGTTTTTGGAGAAATAGAAAGGGGGCGCGTGGCGCCCACGCTCAGGTAGCGAGGGTCCGCCGAATCGCCACGTCTCCAGGAGCGGAGAGAGGGGGAAACCGGGCGCTGCGGGCGCCCGCGAAAACAGCATCTCCCTCTCCCAAAAAGCAATCCCCCCTCCCAAAAAAACTCCCCGTTTCCTCGGATTCGTACAAAGGGGTGCTGCCGCCCCCCAATGGCCGGTTTCCGGTTACGTGGTTTTGGCCCGGACTGTGGGCGCCCCACGGGACGGGCCACTGGTTTTCCCGCGCGCTTCCGTCACGCCCTAATCTCGCGTGCGGATAGTATGCTGCTATCTGTCCATGCGGGATTTGGTTTGATTGCTTTCAGAGGACAGTGGACGGCAGGATCTAGAATTCATGCATAGAGATATCTATGCGCAGGATCTCTGGGCAATTGAGAAGGTGGTCCCATTTGGCGGATGCCAGCTGACAGTTGCTGATGCATGGAGATATCCACGCAGGTCCGCATCTGAATGGTGTAGCATGCAACATCAATCGTCCCTCTGCTTTGGCCTTTTGTTTTTTTGGCTTTATCTTGTTTATATATTATCTGTTTTCCTCTTTGGTTTCACAATTTTAGTGGGCACGTCTGAAATCGGTACATGTACATGGACAATAATTGCGTAGACCCTAACTCTATTGCTATAAATAACTCGAAAGGTAAAAGATTTATGTGCTACTGGACCATTATTGATTAACATTAAATTTTTATAGCAACTATCACAGAAAAATAGAAATACCTAAAAAAATACAATGGTTCATAAGCTATCTTTTCTATAAACATACATTGCACCTATTTTTATTATAAATCAAGACCATCATTTTCTTCCTATACCTTCACCGAATTTTTCTTTCCTCCAATAAAATAACATAGAATCAATTTCTAATTCTCTAAGTTTTTAGATGCACCATTTTGTTTCTCAAAATCTAAAAAAAAAAAAAAAAAACTTAAATGAACGTTGAGTAAACCAGTGATGATTACAATTTTCTCTTATTTTACATCTTCTTTATTTTATTAAAAATATTTTAGATATCAAGCCCCATTTATGTTTTGCTTGTGCTTGTAATTTAGTATTACATGTTTAAATAAAAAAACACAATTATTATAAATCAAGTCTCGTAGAGATATGTTTCACCCCATATCATATCATGAATCACTAGTCTATCTTAACAAAATAATTTATAAAAAACTCAAAAAAATAGTTAATGATCTATGATGTACTTGGGACAAATTATATGCAAACTATATTATTTTTAAAATTTTTCATTGATTTTAATTATAAAGATCTCTTCCATTTCATGTTGGATTCGATAAAATTCAAGGATTCTTGCACCAAGCAATGATGACAAATTAAAGACCAATACAAAACAACTAATTTCAATCTCAATCAAAATAAAAATACAAATAATCCCTGACCAACAAAATACTAAATCATGTATTAGAATAAAACAAATTTTACATGAATGCAAGACAAGTGCTCTTGTCACACTTATGATTTATATTGTTAGAATTTGCACTGTAAGATTCATAAAATGCACTTAAACATAAATATGATATTATGGGAGCGGTTGCCTTTCATCTAGATAAATTATGCTCGAAGCAAAGAACAAATTGTATGAATAATGAGAAGCAACTATGCGGCACAATCTCAAAAATCAGGTTTTGAAACCATGTCAGATGGCTAAATAGATAGATTTACGGATCCCTCTACAAATGAACTCTCCATTGATGCAAGTGAAGACGTTTCTCAAAAATTTGCAACTTTTGATAGATTGCCACTCAAAGATCTTCGTATGCTCTGCAGATTCCTATGCACCACCCATGCTAACTCTCTGGACTGATAAGAAATATTTTGAAACTAAAAAATCAATAGTCAAAAGGAGAGTTCACAATCTATTCAAAGCAAAGAGGGCTAATTTTTAAGCACCTTATTTTGCTGACCAAAGCAGTCACCTAAACCCCAAATCGCTGCATCTCTCTGTCGTTCGCACAGGGCCGAATGATTGTGCTTAAATTAATCATTTAGGAAAAATCAGTACTTCTCCCATAAACCTTTTAAGATAAAATGAGGTACTTTATTTTATTTTGTAGTTGCGTTATTTTATTTTGTACTGCGCGCATCTCTTACTTGTACTACGACCCGTCTTCAGCCGGACAGCCAATGCATCCGCCATTCAACACCACCCCACCCACCCACCCCCGAAAAAAAAGGGCCAATGGATTCGGACTTTGGCAATCCCGACGAAATGGCTTCCACGAACCACGGTAGGCGAAGACCGCCGTAAAGATGCCCGGCGTACGACCTCAAATACCGCGTTGCCTGAGTTTTGTTGGGAAGCCAGCAGCGAACTGCAGACCGTTACGGAAACTTTGGCGCCATGAGAGAACTCGTTCCAGGAAAAGGCCGTCTCAACACTCCAGCCCACGTGTATACTTGCATTGAAAAAACTTTTGCGTATCACATACGGTAAAATAAAATTGATATAGAATATATCATCTAATTATTTTAAAATATATAATCATTATTTTTAAATATATATTTAATAATATATTTAATATTTATAATTTTATTTTTTATTTAAAATTTTAAATAATAAAAATATCTCTTATTTTTTGAAAATTTATTACATCTCGTGATCAAATTATAACTTCCTACATACAAGATGTCATAATTTTTTTTTCAAAAATTATAAAGAGAGAAAGATATTTTTGTTATTTATAATTTATAAAATTTTTAAATGATAAAAATATTTCTTTCTTTCTTATGACATTCTCTATACAAGAAGTCATAATTTGAATGTCATAATATAACTATAGGATATCATAATTTTTTCAAAAAAAAAAATATTTTCATCATTCAAAATTTCAATCGAAAAAGTAGGACTGTAGGCATTAAATACACGTTGGAAAGCGGAGGCTATGTGGCCCAATCAACTAGGATGGTATATTTTTTCTACACCAGATGCGGTGTATAAAAAATTACTCTACTTGTATGCAATGAATTTTTTTTTTTATTAAAGTATACAATGATGTTTTATTTTACTTTATTTTTGGTAAAACAAGGTCTTATTTTTTGGTAAGAAGTATGCAAAGAAGTTTAGCGCCGAGTCTCAAACACTACTTCTTTGGGCTGTTTTTAAGAGTAAGAGAAAGATAACTACTAATATTATAATTTTTTATATCATAATATTTATTTAAATAACTAATTTTAATATTTACAAACATACTATATGAGATTGTAATTCAGAATTATTGTTGTTGTCACGCTCCCGACCCGAGATTGTGAATCGAGGGTCATGGCAACCGCCGCATACTCATAGAAAACTTTTTCCATAAGCATGCAAGGTATCTTATCATGCTATCCTAAAACAATAGCGGAATAATTAGATAATAATTTAAATCCAAAATATAATGATCTAAATTTCTTCTTTAATATCTCAATAAATTCAACAACGATTCATAGGCTTTATATCAAATTCAATAAGCCTTTCAACCTAAAATAAAAGTATGAAGATTCTGCTTCTGATCTCTCTTCCATTCATATCTTGTATCATCTTAATTCCTCAACATCTGTAAAAACAGTAAAATAAGAGGTAATGAGCTAGACAGCCCAGTAAGCAATGATCACTTCTCAACAGATTTCATCAGGCATTTAAGTAAATAATCATTTATAGAAAATAAACATATAGAGTTCATCAATTCGAAATCAATTTCCAATTACGCAATATAATTCATGCCAAATTCATTTCTTTTTTCGAAAATTCAAGTTTCTTTCGAGATTTCAATTTCTTTTGTTCTTCAATTCTTTTCGTCAACCATGAGCTATGACCATATTTTTTCTGTGGCAGGATCATAATACTGCATATCTTTTT
Organism: Elaeis guineensis; assembly: GCF_000442705.2. Taxonomy (NCBI): domain Eukaryota; kingdom Viridiplantae; phylum Streptophyta; class Magnoliopsida; order Arecales; family Arecaceae; genus Elaeis; species Elaeis guineensis. The sequence goes on along the minus strand of NC_025995.2, from coordinate 105,419,609 downwards.
GCAGTGAGCTGCGAATCATCTGGCAGCAAAGTCTTTCGGAACCGCTGGTCTCTCTGACGGTTTGTCGCTGGTCTCTCTGGCGACATGAACCCTCAGGACAAATCAATTGCCAATGTATATGCCTCAATTGGCGGGGTCCTTTACATAGTCAGGTTGTCAATTCATAATGTTTCTTATATCATAATTCTTCATAAATCATATTTTATATTCTAATTTCGATAATAAAACATATAATCATGTAGTATCGAAATCAATCAATATAATGCATCATGAAATTAATATGTTCAATCATGCTTCATCATAACATTTCAAATAAGATATTTTCATAACAAAATACCATTCATCCAATTCATGCATCGTTTCACAAATCATGTCAGAAAAATACATTATAATTTACCGATAAATCTAGAAAAAATGAAACATTACTTATCTCGAACGCATTCCAATAAATCCACATAATTCTATAAATTTTCTTCCAAAAATTTTGTTCGTAGATCATATCGTGATATCCCATGATCAAACATTCACAATCCTATACAGAATCAATTTCAATAATTAGAAAGAATACGAATACCATATTTCAACGGTTTAGATTGGGTCCGATCATCTAATTTTATCTAATCAAAATCTAATTAGGACCTAAACGATCCAAAGTTTGACTATCAGATCAAATCGGATAAGAAGTGATAGGATCGAGGTTTCTTCATCGATTTCATAAAATCAAGTAGAGAAAGACAATTAGAGGAGAGAGAATTCATGAGGTACAATTCGAATTGATCAGGTGACACAATCCAACATTACGATTGGTCCAATATCTCGATTGATGAAATCAACATGATCAAATCAAGTCATGGCTAGATCGAAATCATAGATGATCAAATCTAAAGATTCATAGTCTGATTAAGATGGGTACCAGTACGCTGTCTGACAATCATGGATCAGAGTTCTTCATTAGAACCAGATCAGGACTATTAAAAAAATTTTCTTCATTCACTAACCTTTTTAGAGAGAGAATCAATCAAGAGAGAGAAAATTCAAGAGAGAGAAAATTCTAGAGAGAGAAAATTCATCTTGAATTCTTCAGACAATATGATTCAACAAATCCAATCGATCAGATCAAATCATGCTGAAATTATCATGTGGACAATTCAATAAAATCATAAAAAATAGAATCTTAAAAATACCTAATCTGATCAAAGTGGATGTCGTTGTACCGTCTGACAATCACAGATCAAAAATCCATCATGAGGATCATTTAAATTCATCATCATTCTTCTCAAAATTCTAGAAATCTTAGGAGAGAGAAATAATCTAGAGGGAAGATTCTAGAGAGAGAAAGTAGAGAGAGAAAGTCCAATTCTAGAGAGAGAAAATACTAGTTCAAGCTGAAGGGAGAGAGGAAAGAGAGAGAAACTCTCTTTCTCATATTTTATTATTTATATCATTATTTATTAATTAATTTAATAATTTTTCTTTTCTCTTCTTTTCTTTCTTTTTTTTCTTTTTCTTTTTCTTTTTCTTCACGAAAGAGAAGAGAGAAAATCCTATTATTATTATTATATTATTTTTTTCTTTTTTTTTTTTCTTTTTCTTTTTATTTTCCTTCTTTTTCTTTTCTTTTTCTTTTCTTTTCCTTCTTCTTTTCTTTTTCTTTTCTTTTCCTTCTTCTTCCCGTGGGTTCCTTTGGGCCGAAACAGGGGATCTCACAATCCCCTGTTGGCTGGCCGACCGATGATGCAATCGGTGTGAGGCAGTCATCGACAGGAGGAGGGCCAAACCCGACGACGAGAGGAGGGCCAAAATCGGTGGTCGGCGGTGACCACCGGCGTCGGAAAAATTGAAGAAAAATGGACAAAAACAGAGGTTCTTCCGCAACAAAATCCGGCGACTCCGGTCGCCGGCGAACATGCACACAGGCATGGGAAGGAAAGGGGAGAAGAGAGGAAGGGGAGGAAAGCTTACCTCGGCCTCCGATGGCCCCGCCGGCGAGAAATAGCGGTGAGCACGATCAAGGGCCGTGGCTTCAATCGGAGGAATTAGGGAGGAAAAGAGGAGAAAAAGATCGATGCAAGTTCTCTTAGGAAGGGGGAGGTCTCTTTATAGAGAGCCCTAGGACTCCTGATCGTCCTAGGACTCCTGATCATGGTAGTTTAATCGGAGAAGAAGACTCTCGATAGGAGTCTTCTTCCCGATTCCCCTGTTCTTATTTTTTTTTTTTTTATTGTTTTTTTTTTGTTTGGGCTTTGGATTCGTTACTTGGGCCTGGCCTCACAGTTGTTGATTTTTGAATTGCCATTATAGATTGCTGGAAACAGCAACAAATCAGAGAACTCATCAAAGTTGGCTCCAATAGGATCATTCGATGCTGAAATGAGAGAGAAGATCTGAATAATAATACGAGCGAAGAAAGATGAATGAAAGTGTCAGTGGATTAGAGTTATGCCTTAATTGTTATACCTTTTGTGGAGGGATTTTAGATCTATTTATAACCATGGGATCCAAAATCTTCTTAGGGCCATACTACAACCATCTAAGATTGCATTGCAACCGTCTTAGGATTCAATGTAACTACGAAGGATCATGTTGTACTTGCATGGAGGTGGCATAATAGTTTAGGACCATTATAGTACTCTTGATCTCTTGGCAAGATAGAAAAAGTACATTCCTATATAAAATGGAGTGCTGTTGTCCGAGGTAAGAGGGCCGAGTTGGCTTGAGATGGATGCCGAGCTGAATGGCTATCCCTCCAAGCTACGGAATTTCACATCGAATGATGCACCATATAGATTGGTTGCTTTCAAGGTTGTAAATAGGTTGATTTGACTCGTGATCCAACTCGATTCAATCAACTTGGATCTGATCTAAACTTTATTTAAGGACCTATGAAGCTGAGTTGGGTTCCAAATTTAGATTTGTTTCCATATTTTGGGTTGAGTCTATGTTTTGACCAGATCCGATCTAATGTCTCCATGGGTCTAATTTGGGTCTTCTAACCTTTTACATAACCAGACTCGGACCTGTTACTCCTTAACCGAAGGTGAGAAGGATTGTATTAAGCTGGTCTATTGCCTATAGTCTACTCTCCTGAAGTCTCCAGATAATGGTGGCATCTATTGTCAATTGATTGGTTTGAAATAAATAGTGTCATCATCCCACTAATTCAAACTTCTGAACTGATTTAATCACATGACGTAAGGATGTTGTGGTAAACTCGATATATAGCGAGTGATATCCTTAGATAGAAAATGTTGCGGTCAATCACCTCGTCACCCGATCGCCGGGAAGCGTGCACCTGCAAAATGAAGTCCGCACTGACCGGAGGCGGCTCCGGCGGGGACCCTCCGACGGTCAAGTCAGAGAGGTGACTGGGCAACAGTGAAATGTAGACAGAGAGCTCTTATCGAGAGAGAGAGAAGGAGAGAGGGAGCGAGCCTGCGTTTTCGGGAGAGACGGAGCGGATCCATTGCACTGCTGCCTTCCCCTGTTTATATAGTGGAGCACGATATGGCGCCGTCATTAATGACGCGGACAAGTGAGGAACTGTCAACTCACTGTGGACTGTCAGAATCGCCGTGAAAATGTCACGTCGCCGTGCGGCTGTCAAATCACCAGGGTTGACAATGCCCTCGGCGGGACAATGCCCCTAGGTAACCATGCCGCATATCGCCGTCAGGGCTGACAAGGTCTGACGGCTGTACGACGATCGGAGGAGTCGGCCGACCCTAGGTCGGTGGCCAACTGAGTGGCGTCGGGCACCTCCGTTGGTCGGCGAGCCTTTCGTGAGTCGGCCATCGGACCTCTGGGTTCAGTCGGTCGGGGAAAGGTGCGCCCGACGTATCTTCGGTCGGTCGTGAGCCGATAATTAGCTGGTGATGGCATCCGTCAGTCGGTCGCCCCGACCGACGATCGGTCGGTCGGAGTCGTCAGTCGGTCGGGCCGTCAGTCGGTCGGTCGGGCCGCAAGTCGGTCGGGCCGCCAGTCGGTCGGGCCGCAAGTCGGTCGGGCCGCCAGTCGGCCGGTGGGTATCCCCTAACAGTTGCCCCCCTCCACTCCTAAGTCGGGTGGTGAGCTGGCCGATGCTTTCGTTCGGACAGCAATCCCGGACGACTGGGAGTGGATTTGTCGTATGCATAGATCCGACCGTACTGCCAGCTAATCCGATGTCAGACGCCTCATGAATGCCGAGCGATCCGGACGTCTAGTCGGTGTCAGAAGTCATGTCGGCGTCAGGTGTCAGACGTCGCGTCTTGTCGTCATCAGACGTTACGTCGGTGTCAGAAGATCGGGCGTCGGACGATATGGCGTCAGACGACCGGATATTCGGCACCGATCGCGGGAGTGTGGGCCGCTGTCAGGCGTCCCATCGGGAACGCGAATCGGCACACGCGCATAAATGCGGAACCGCGCCCCGCGCGCCGCGTGTCGAGGTGGTTGGCCGGCGCCCCCTCCGGCATTTAATGTGGGCGGTGCGGCCGTCCCGGGATGGGGCGCGCCGAATCCTCCGCCAACCGGCGGGCGCCACGCGTCGTGCATCTGTGGGCCTTCGGTCGGCGCGAAAGCATCTCGGCCGTCAGTCGGCCCTATATATATAGGACCTCCCGGATCCATGACCCCACACTTGCCATTTTGCTGGGAAAACTCTGTCCGGGCGATTTCTCAGTCGTCGCGGGCAGAGCTTTCTTGCTTCCGAAGGAGTTCATCTGGTTCGTGGTCCACCTTTCCCATCTCCTTCTTCTTCCTCTTCTTCTCTTTTTCTCCTTCTTCTTCTTCCTCATTCGGTTCCGGCGCAATGCCCAGGAATCCGACTCAGGGAGCTCGATCGGGGAACCCGACCGACGACTCCCGATCGGCTCCGGAAGATGAGGCCTCCTCGCTTTCGGGGCCGAATGTCGATCGGCTTCGGGAGCAATATCGCATCCCGGAGCAGTTTCGGCTCTCCGCTCCAGGGGCCGGCGGTCGGGTTAACAGCCCTCCGCCCGACAATCTGGCACTGTATGTCGAAGACCTTCACGCGGGTCTTCGACTTCCGATTCCGGAGTTCGTCCGAAATCTATTAGATTATTACGGACTCTGTCCGACGCAACTGGCGCCGAACTCCGTCCGTCTTATCATTTCCTTCGCGCTGTTGTGTCAGCTCTTGCCGACCAACCCTCGCGTTTCACTCTTCCGGGCATTCTTTGTGCTCCGACCCCACCCTAAAGCCCGAGGGTGGTGGCTCTTCAACCCCCGGAAGGGTCTTGCCTTCATAACTGGTCTTCCATTGTCCATTCATGGGTGGAAGAACCAGTTTTTCTTTATTTCCTCCTCTTCTCCTTGGGGCTTCCCTTCCCACTGGGGTGTGCCCCGAACCGAGGCCAACGACAACAGCCGGGTGGAGGCGGACGACCGGGAGGACTTCCACCGACTGAAAGACATGTCGGTCCCGAAGCAGAAGGAGCTTGTTACCGAACAAGCTCTCTACGATGCTGGCTTGAGTCTGGTCCCCCGAATAGGTATCGCCCGATCCCCCGGCCTTTCTTTTCGTTCGGCTCTTGGTCCGGTCTTTAACATTTTTGTCGGTATTGCAGGGACACCTCCAAGGATGCGGCCGACAGACGCCGAGATTCGGCGGTTCGCAACGAGGAAGAGGCCAGCATCGGGGGCCGGTCCTTCGCGCCCCCCGAAGAGACCTGCTCCAGTGGCGCCGACCGTCGAGGCATCGGCGACGGACCAGTCGGAGCCCGTGATAGCCCTCGCGGCTCCGACGGTTCACGCGGAGGAGAGACCGGCTGAGGAGGCGGTCGAGGGAACATCGGCGACTTCGCCGGTGCGGGTGAAGCCGGATGACGTTCGGGAAACCGAACATCGTCCGGCGGCGTCTGTTGGCGCAACGGGGGGCGTCGGATCGAACTCCAGCGTCCCCTCGCTGCCGGTCCCGTCGGTCGGGGCAGCTGATCGGGGGAAAGCCCCGATGGAGCCCGCAGACGAGACAAGGTCGGGGGCCGATCTGCGCCTCCCAGCGCGCACTACCCTGAAGGAGCGTCGGCGTTGGCCGACCACGACCTTGCAAGGAGGTTGTGCCAGGGGATCCTCCTCCCAGCCGACGTAGAGTCGCTGCGATCTCGGCAGGTGACCGAGATGCTGTCGCGGTTCTACCCGACCATGGTGGAGGTAAGCTTCGCATCACTTTTTCTTTCCCTTAGAAACTTTTCCTTAGAAAATTTTTCTTGTTATGTGATCCTGACGAAGTCTTTTCAATCGGCAGTTGATTTTCACGATGTCCGAACTGGAGGCCGGGTACCGAAGGTTCGGCAACGTCCGGGCCGCCTACAAGGAGAGGTCGGCGGCGGCCGAAGCTGAGAGGGCGATGTTGGCCGACCAACTTCAGCAATCGGCCGACCGGGAGGCCAAGTTAGTTGACGAGGTTTCCCGGCTTGGGTCCGAACTTCGGTCGGCCAAGAAATAGGCCAGACATAAGGGTCGGGCCGTGCGTCGTCTTCGGCGCGAACGGGACGGCGCCACCGCCGAACTCAAAGGGGAACGTGAGCAACTTCGGGTCAGCATGGAGAAGCTCGCGGAAGCCAAAGAGGAGCTATCGATCGCGCAGATCGACGTCGAAATGGCGAAGGTTGAGGCGGAGTCGGCGAGGGAGTCGCTCGCCCGTGCGGAGGACGAGGCAAGGTCGGCGAAAGAGTCGGCCGACCGGGCGGTGGAAGACTTCCGAGCCTCCGACCGATACCGGGAGGAGATGCTCGAGTCGGGCTTCGCCTCGTACCGGGTCGGGTTCGAGGATGGTCGGGATGCCGTCCATGCCTTGTACCCGACGCTGACGTCAGCCGCGTCGTCCCGCCGCTAGCCGAGGAGGAAGGAGCCGAAGAGGAAGGAACCGAGGAGATGGCCGACCAGCCATCGGGGGGCGTCGTCGTGGCGGAGGAAGCCATCCCGGAGCAGGTGCCGACCAATATCCCCTCACCGATCGAAGCCCCTCCTTCAGCCGCCGACCCAGCACCACTTATGGCCGACACGCCGGTCATCCCCGATCCTCCGTCGGTCGAGGAAATCGACTAAGACGGATGATCGGGCCCTTGCAACTACCTTTGCTTTTTTGTTTTCTGAAAAAATATATGTAATCGGGCTTCGACCCGACTTTGTAATTTCCTTTCAGTAATGAATGAAACTTCTTCCTTTCTCCTTTTGTTCGTAATGCCGAATATTTCTGCAATGTCGAACGCGAGTCGCTAACTTAAGTAAGTCGCTAACTCACGTAAGTCGGTAGGACTTCAACAACTTGTGCAGCTTCGAAGGAAGAGTAAGTTCCGACTTTGGGTCGGCTTTTGATAGTCGAGCTCATCAGTCGGGTGCGTCTTGTTGAGTCGGGAGCCGACCGAACCTGGTAAAGGTTCGGTAGTCGGGCTTCCATAGACGCGTTCAGTCGAATGTCGTCCGGCGCAGTGTCGGGGGAACGATAGTAAGTCGGATCCCCCTGCTCTTGCGTCGGGTATTCGTTCTGTGTCTTTCGACATACGGTAGCAAGCCGAATGTCGTTCAGCCGGCCGTAGGTCGGTCGGCAAGTCATGGATGCGACTAAGGTCGCGTTGTGCGATAGACGGTGGTAAGCCGAATATCCCTCGACCGGCCGTAACCTGGTCGGAAGTCGCGACGCAAGTCGCGTAGGCCTTTCGCCTTTTCTTGGTCGGGGCCCGATCGGCGTGTTAGCCGATGGTCTGGCCCGAGAGTTCGACCGTAGAAGGAGCGCCAGCTCCTGTCATCGTAGATGCATCGGTCCTGGTAAGGGTCCGATGTCTCGTCGGTTGTCGAAGGAGTGTTGACTCCCGTCATTGTAGATGCATCGGTCCTGGCAAGGGTCCGATGGATCGTCGACGATAAGGACTTTGGTGCCAAGAATACACCAAGTCCACGTCGTCACGTCGGGGCCCGATCTTGGTGAGCACCGATCATTAGTCGAAGAGTTAAGACTCCGAGATTTCAAACTGAATTTGTATCCCGACTACTGAATTACAAAATTCACTGGTGATATAGCTTCAGGTTGTCGGCGTTCCAAGTCCGGAGAATGGGCTTCCCTTCAAGGGTCTCCAGTCGATAGGCTCTCGGCCCGTAAGTGTCTGCAACCTTGTAGGGTCCTTCCCAATTTGGAGCCAACTTCCCCTGATCCAGGGGCTTCGAGACCTCCGCCTTCCTCAAGACCAAGTCACCAGGCCTGAAGAGCTTTGGTTTGACCCTGGCGTTGTAATACCGGACGACCCTCTGTCGGTATGAAGCCATTCGAATTTGAGCCTCATCTCGTAGTTCGGGGAGGAGGTCCAGGTCGGCCCTCCGACCCTCAGAGTTGTCCGGCTCCTGGTACCGCTCGACCCTTGAAGATGGCAGGCCAATCTCGAGCGGGATCATAGCCTCTGTCCCGTAGGCCAAGCTGAACGGTGACTCCCCGGTCGGGATGCGGGGGGTCGTTCGGTAAGCCCACAGAACGGAGCCCAGCTCGTCGACCCAGAGACCTTTGGCTTCATTCAGTCGGGTCTTGAGTCCATGGAGCAAGGTCCGGTTGGTCACCTCAACCTCACCGTTGGACTATGGGTGCCCGACTGAAGTCAGTCGGTGCCTGATGTGGAACCTGGCGCAGAAGTCTCTGAAGTCCTGGTTGTCGAATTACCGTCCGTTGTCGGTGATGATGGTGTGCGGCAATCCGAACCTGAAGATGATGGATTTTTGGATAAAGTCCTCCATCTTCCGCTCGGTGATCTGCGCCAAGGGCTCGGTCTCGACCCACTTCGTGAAGTAGTCGATGGCGACAATGATGAACTTCCTCTGGCCCGACGCTGGTGGGAATGGACCGAGAATGTCGACCCCCCATTGGGCGAAGGGCCATGGAGCGACAATGGGAGCAATTTGGCTGGCCGGTTGGTGTTGGATGTTCGCATACTTTTGACATGGTTCGCATCTCCGAACCAACTCGGCCGCATCCTTCTTCATGGTAGGCCAGTAGTAGCCCTGTCGCAGGACCTTGAAGGCTAGGGACTTGCCCCCCAAGTGGTTCCCGCAAATTCCTTCGTGAACCTCTTGGAGAGCGTAGTCGGCGTCGGTCGGCCCCAAACACCTAAGCAGGGGAAGGGAGAACGATCTTTTGTAGAGTCGGCCGTCCATGATCACATACTGAGAGGCCGACCATCGGAGTCGTTTGGCCTCCGCGGGATTTTCAGGACTGATCCCGTCGGTCAGGTACCGGACAATCGGGTCCATCCAACTTGGTTCGGACATTAGCTGCTGTACTTCTTCGACCCGATCGATGCTCGGCTGCTGGAGGTTCTCCACGAACGTCCGACCCAAAGAGTCGTAGGCCGACGTTGCCAATCTGGAGAGTGCATCGGCACGGGCGTTCTCCTACCTAGGGATGTGGGAAATTTCAAAATACTCGAGGCGTGCCACGAGGTCCTTCACTTTCTGAAGGTACTTGATCATGGTCGGATCTCGCGCTTCGAATTCACCCTTGACCTGCCCCACGATCAGCTGAGAGTCGGAGAATGCCCGGAGGCTGTCGATGCCCAGCTCCTTCGCCATCCTCAAGCCAGCGAGGAGTGCCTCGTATTCGGCTTGATTGTTGGAGGTCTTGAAGTCGAACCGGAGGGCGTATTCGGTGACCACCCCATCCGAATTCGTGAGCAGGAGCCCGGCCCCGCTTTCCTGAGCGTTTGAGGCTCCGTCGATGTGGAGTACCCAGGTGGAGGTCGGGTCTGGCTCAGAGACCGCGTCTCGTCCTGGGTCTTCAGCTCCCGACCCTTGGTCGGTTGTCGGGCATTCGGCGATGAAGTCGGCCAAGACCTGAGCTTTTAGGACAGGCCTTGGTCGGTACTGAATGTCGAACTCGCTGAGCTTCATCGTCCACTTGGCCAGTCGTCCGGACGTGTCCGGTCGGTGCAAAATTACCCTCAGGGGCTGGTTGGAGAGCACCACTATGGCATGGGCCTGGAAGTATGGTCGAAGTCGTTGCACGGAGACGGTCAGGGCGAAAATCATCCTTTCCGTCTCTGAGTATCTGGCTTCGGCGCCGTGGAGCACTTTGCTGGTGTAGTAGATGGGCTGATGAGTTCGGCACTCGTTTTTCCGAACGAGCACCGTACTGATCGCCTCAGAAGATGTGTCCAAGTAGAGGTACAAGGTCTCCCCGACCTGCGGCTTCACGAGCAACGGTGGGGAAGTCAAGTACTTCTTCAGATCTTCGAAGGCCCGCTGGCACTCCTCCGACCAAGAGAAACCGTTCGCCTGACGCAAGGTCTTGAAGAACGGGAGGCACCTTTCAGCTGATCGAAAAATGAATCGGCTAAGAGCAACGATTTTTTCGTTCAGCTGTTGGACCTCCTTCTTGGTATTCGGATGGCGCATGCCGAGGATCGCCTTTATTTTCTCAGGGTTGGCCTCGATCCCTCTCTGTGAAACGAGGAATCCGAGGAACTTCCCTGAGGTCACCCCGAAAGCACATTTGGTCGGGTTGAGCTTCATTCGGTGTCGTCGAAGGGTGCGAAAGGTCTCCTCGAGATCCTGAACGTGGTCCGAGATCTGCGCACTTTTCACCAGTATGTCGTCCACGTATACCTCCATGTTGCGCCCGATCTGGTCTTTGAAGACCTTATTGACAAGTCGCTGGTAGGTGGCACCGGCGTTCTTAAATCCGAAGGGCATCACCCTGTAGCAGTAGAGGCCCTTCGGGGTCACGAACGCGGTGTGCTCCTCGTCTTCAGGCGCCATCCGGATCTGGTTGTATCCGGCGAAGGCGTCCATGAAGCTGAGCAGTCGAAATCCGGACATCGCATCCACCAGCTGGTCGATCTTCGGGAGTGGGAAGCTATCCTTCGGGCAGGCTCAGTTTAGGTCGGTATAGTCGATGCAGATCCTCCACTTCCCGTTGGCTTTCTTAACCATGACAACGTTGGTGAGCCAATCGGGATATGTGGATTTCCGAATGAAGCCTGCTTCGAGTAGCTTGTCTACTTCTTCATCGATGGCCCTCTGCCTCTCTGGGGCGAAGGACCTTTTCTTTTGCCTCACCGGCCTCATCGTCGGGTCGATGTTGAGTCAGTGAGTTATCGTTTCTGGGGGGATGCCCGACATATCTGCTGCCGACCAAGCAAATATGTCGGCATTGGCCGTCAGCAGCTCCGTCAGTCGGCGTCGTTCGGTGTCGGGCAATTGGGACCCGACCCAAACTTTCCTGTCAGGATTTTCTCCTATCGGGATCGCCTCGAGCTGCTCGGCTGGCGAACCTCGTTCTTCTTCCTTCCGTTGGTCCAGCTTGTCGATCGTCAGAGATCCCCTCGACTCGTCGCTATGAGTGGAGATTTGGAAGCATCGTCGGGCGAGCTGTTGATCTCCGTGCATCTCCCCGATTCCGTTTTTGGTCGGGAACCGAACAAGGTGATGATACGTCGAGACGATCGCCTTGAGGGCGTTCAATCCGAGTCGTCCAAGTATGGCGTTATAAGCCGAAGGAACTTGGACGATCGTGAAAGTGAGGGAGACCGTGCTTTGCCGTGGTTCGATGCCGACCGTCACGGGCAGGGTGATTTCTCCTTCTGCCGTGACGACATCTCCGGCAAAGCCGATCAGGGGCATGGCGACCTTCTTAAGTCGGTCGGTTGACAGTCGCATTCGGGAGAAGGTCGAGTAAAACAAAATATTTGTCGAACTTTCATTATCAACAAAAATTCATTTTACATCATAATTCGCTATTGTCGCCGACACAACAACAGCATCGTCGTGGGGAGTTTGGATGCCCCGAACGTTGTCCTCCGTGAAGGTGATTACGTCGTCCGAGCATGGCCTTTTCGTCGGCTCCCCTCCTGCAGATGTCCCCGGGCCCCGCCGCTTGGAGATCATGTTGATGACTCCGGCCGTCGGCTGGTTGGTCGCTGCCTCTTCAGTCGGCTGGGGGCGTCGACCGGCAACTGGTTGGGTCGGCGGACCCTTCTGGAATTTGCCGAGGTACCCCCGGCGGATGAGAGCTTCAATCTCATCCTTCAACTGGATGCACCGCTCGGTGTCGTGGCCGTGGCTTCGATGGAACCGACAGTACTTCCTACGGTCGAGGCCTTTTGCCTTCAAAGGCGGAGGCCGTCGCAGGTATTCTTCTCCCTCAATCTCCATCAGGATCTGCGCACGGGGAGTGGAGAGAGGAGTGTAGGAATCGTACCTGGGTCGTGCCGGCCTCGGAGTCTGTTGCCGGGGTGATTTTTGGATCCGTCGGGGTGGCGAGACCCGACTATCGGTCGGGGGCCTGCTTGGTTCGGTGGGCTCTCGACCTTTTCTCCGCTTCTCTTTCGGGCCTCTGGGCTCGGCCAAGCATCGGTCGGACGCTCCTTCGTCCGCGCGCATATACTTGTATGCGCGCTCCAGTAGCTCAGCATATGTTCGGGGGAGGGTCTTGTCCAGGGAATAGGTGAATCGGGACGCCCTCAGGCCCCGCTTCATGGCTGAGACAGCCATGTCTTCGTTGAGGTCCCGGACCTCGAGCGTGGCCGCGTTGAATCGCGCCACGAAGTGTCGGAGCGTCTCGTTTTCCCCCTGCTTGAGGGAGAAAAGGCTGTCCGACGTTCGCGGCGGCTTTCGGCTGGTGCTGAAGTGGGCCATGAACGAGTGCTCGAGCTGTCCGAAGGAATGGATACTTTTCGATCTGAGACCGGAGTACCAAGCCCTGGCAGCCTTTCGGAGCGTGGCGGGGAAGCCGATGCAAAAAAGAGCATCGGTTGCCCCTTGAATCGTCATGAGAGCTTTATAGCTCTCGAGGTGGTCGACTGGGTCGGTGGAGCCGTCGTATGGCTCCACGTGCGGCATCTTGAACCGACTGGAAATCGGCTCGTCGAGGACCAGTCGGGAGAGAGGTTGGGCGGTCTGGAAGTCGACGTCGTTCGAAGACTTCTGGCGGTCCATCTGCAACTGGGCGAGTCGACGGTCGATTTCCTCGAACCGTCGCTCGTAGTCGTCCGCTCGTCGATGCTGGGAGACCCCAGGAGTGGAGTCTCCGGAAGATTCTGAGAGGGAGGCCGACGGTGTGCGCGGCCGCTTCTCTTTCCTTGCCCGTTCCAGCAGGGAAGGAGAGGGCCGCTGGGACCGTCGGTCGTCGCGCCATGGTCGTCCCTCCTCTTCTCCGTGGGAGCGCTGTTGGGGGCGCTCGCATGGAGGCGACAGGGATCGGCGCGGTCGTCGGTGGCTGCTCCTGGAGGGCATCGGTCGGGCCGTCGGTTGCTGCTGGAGGCTCTTGACTGCGTCGGTCAGTACGGTCATTTGCCGTACGATGGCCGCGATCTGGGCCTCCGTGGTCACTGTGGGGCGTGGAGAGCTAGGCTCCGCCGCCGACGGTGGCGGGGAGGCCTCTTCCCGGCGGGAAGAGCGCCTCGCCGACCCGGTGACCCTCGATCGTTGGGCTCTTGTCTTTGTCATGCTGTCCCCTTCCTGGCGCGCCAATCTGTTGCGGCCAATCGCCTCGTCACCCGATCGTCGGGAAGCGTGCACCTGCAAAATTAAGTCCGCACTGACCGGAGGCGGCTCCGGCGGGGACCCTCCGACGGTCAAGTCAGAGAGGTGACTGGGCAACAATGAAATGTAGACAGAGAGCTCTTATCGAGAGAGAGAGAGAAGGAGAGAGGGAGCGAGCCTGCGTTTTCGGGAGAGACGGAGCGGATCCATTGCACTGCTGCCTTCCCCTGTTTATATAGTGGAGCACGATATGGCGCCGTCATTAATGGCGCGGACAAGTGAGGAACTGTCAACTCACTGTGGACTGTCAGGGTCGCCGTGAAAATGTCACGTCGCCGTGCGGCTGTCAAATCATCAGGGTTGACAATGTCCTCGGCGGGACAATGCCCCTAGATAACCGTGCCGCATATCGCCGTCAGGGCTGACAAGGTCTGGCGGCTGTACGGCGATCGGAGGAGTCGGCCGACCCTAGGTCGGTGGCCAACTGAGTGGCGTCGGGCACCTCCGTTGGTCGGCGAGCCTTTCGTGAGTCGGCCATCGGACCTCTGGGTTCAGTCGGTCGGGGAAAGGTGCGTCCGACATATCTTCGGTCGGTCGTGAGCCGATAATTAGCCGGTGATGGCATCCGTCAGTCGGTCGCCCCGACCGACGATCGGTCGGTCGGAGTCGTCAGTCGGTCGGGCCGCCAGTCGGTCGGTCGGGCCGCAAGTCGGTCGGGCCGCCAGTCGGTTGGGCCGCCAGTCGGTCGGTCGAGCCGCAAGTCGGTCGGGCCGCCAGTCGGCCGGTGGGTATCCCCCAACAGGAAATTTGAATTTTAGATTGTTGATTGATTATGTGATTGACCTTGCATTCTATCTATACTCCATTTTAATCCATTAGATATCTTTAGATATAATTATTTGTGTAATCCATAGGGAGGGCACAACTTTTGGAACCCTCTTCAATTTTTTTTTTGTGTCTAAAATTATGCTAAATGTATAATAACATGCTTCCAAAGAGATATTCATGTCTTTAACCAACACCCCCCCCCCCCAAAAAAAAAAAAGAGATATTCATGTGTTATAATGAAGTTGAAACTTTTTTCTATTTTATTTTAAAACTCATATATGACTTGAACCTCATCCGGATCCAAAATTTTTGGGTTGCAATCAAGCTATATACAAGCCTAACCCGATTCGAATAATTTATTAGGTCATAAGTTTTAGCCATCGGTTCAACCTGACCCAACCCAATCTTTTATCGGGTTAGGTTTGGATCCAACTTTAGAACTCGAGCAAAAAATCAGATTAGGGTGGAGACATTTATGATCTAATCTAATCCGATCCATTAGGATCTTTAGTTGCTCCTAGTGTGCTCATCCTAGCTCTTAGATAAGTTGAGTAGGCCGGCTCTTTTTTTGCTAAATCAAGAACCATTAGTTTTTAAAGAGAAAAATAATATCATTAGAGCAAGCCCTAGTTCATTATTTTAGTAGTTTTCTCGTTGCTCGAAAGCATGTTAAGAATATGAAATTTTATGTAACCATTAATAATACCCCAGGAAAACAGGCATGTGTCGGAAAGTGGTGGCATCTTGTGAAAGGGAGCATTTCTAAAATAATATAGAAAACTCACACTGAAAAATAACTTAGCTTGTGCTTTTTTGTTTTTTGGTAAATAAGCTTGCGTTTGAGTTTATCATTTGATCCATCTTATGACCACTTGTGCGTTGTTAGGTACCAGGCATCAACGATGTATGCAATGCGAGAGATGCATATCTTTTGCGTAATGCATTTTTTCTCTGGGATTTCTGCGTTATGTTAAACTTGCTATATAACAATAAATCAACAGAGACCACCTATATATGGTGCACCAAATGTGGCAGATAATCTAGTAATGTTGGTGGAATGCCGCTTCGAAGCAATATCTTTTCCTTTTTTCTTCTTTTTTCTTTTTTTTTTTTTGTGGTGTTGGGTGGTGGGGGGGGGGGGGGGGGGGGGGGGTGTTGGGGGGTGTGTGGGCGCCTTTGGTAGCATCATTATTTTACCCAAAAAAAAAAAAAAAAGCCTCAATCATGGTCCACCTAACATGTGGTCCTCATTGAGTCATTGTGCACAAAACCAATCCCTCTGTGACCATGTAGAGGTCTACAAATCTTGACCAGATGGGATACAGAATATCTAAATTAGGGATGTTATATCGCACTTTCACCACACAATACCTAATAATTCTGCAAACAAGGTTACAGGCTTGCTACTCCCTAGGGTTATAGATTTGAGCGGTACATTAATGCTGTTATGGAAATGCTGATCCACAGAACCTGAGGTGATAAAGCAAGCCCGACATCTAGGTCCTGAGAGCAAAATTAGGATGCACCTCCTATTCCATATGATGATGCCCTCATTATCATGGTGAATCTCTCATGGTTATTCTATCTGGATTAAAAGATGCAAAACCAGGCATGGTTTGAGTCCACTAGAAACTCTAGCTTTGTGATATCCATCAATGGCTTTGAGAGGCGTGCATTCAACGTGGTGCAAGCAAGGCACTTGTGGGCAACGCAAAAGTGGTCATCTGCCATGCACAAATCTTAAAAGCAACCAATATTGTTTTTTTTTTTTTTTTGGGTGGTGGTGCAATCCAATGTTGGATTTAAATGATGTATTCACTTTCCGTCCCGCTCCGTTTATTTGGAGAGATCAACTTGCATGCACCGTGTAGAGCAACTGGAACTCAACAGTTGATAGGGTTCACATTGCAAGAACTAATAGTTTAGCAGATGAGGCGAGATCCTAATTAGAGAGAGAGAGAGAGAGAGTGAGGCTTTTTTTATTCATTCCGCTTAAATGGCCTGTCCGTCTGGGCTTCCTTGGCTTTATCCAAAAAGAGGAATTTCTTCCTACCAAGGAAAAAAGCGGAAATTTCTTGGAGGGTTCAGAAGCTTTTTTTGATGATGTGGCAGCTTTGCAGCGTGCCAAGCGGAACGAGGACCTACTTTTGTGGCAAGAAGCCTAAAAAAATTTGACGTGCTACCTCCAGCAATCCAGATTGCAGAAGCCTAAAAAAATTAAAAAATTGATCCAATCATCCATTTGGGAGGAAATTTGGGGTCAGCTCTCACGGACAATCGTGACTTCATTAGGTCGTTGTATCGACAGATCGGTTTGTTGAACCAAACAACCCCTCAATGACCCTGAAGAAAAATTCTAAGTAATGGTCTTCACATTTTTAAGTCTCCATAAAGGGTCAATGTAAACAGAATATTGGAAGCTAAAACATTAGACAACCAACAGTTGGCGTTGCGATTTGGGAGTAATCACCGTGAGTTCTCTCGTGACGAACTCTGCTACTGCTTCTATCTAATAAATAAGGTCGGGGGGAACATTTCCTCTCCTCCTTACCACCTCCCCTCAAACCCCCCCCCCAAAACGCCCTCCCACCCCTTCCTCCTCAACCCCCCACGAAAAAAATAAAAAAGAAAAGAAAAAAAAAAAGGGAAAACAAGAAGAAGAAGAAGAAGAAAGAGAGAGAGAGAGAGAGAGAGAGAGAGAGAGAGAGAGAGAGACTCTACAACTGCATGTACGTACGGTCTGTTTTTTTTTTCTTCTATTATAACAGGATGTGGAGAAGTTAATCTCTTGATCCTTCAAGCAAACATCACGTTGGTAACAAGTCATGGACTTCTCATCCCATCTTCTTGTTTCCTTTTTCTCGAGAAAAGGAGGGAAGCCCTGACGCTGAAGCAAATGCAAGCCCAACTATGAGGCCTACCAAATAAATTAAGGTACAGAGGAGGAGTTAAGCATCAACAATTTTGTTCCTGAAAAAATGTGAGGCGCGCCGAGGCCCTGGACTGAGAATGGCCTTTTAGTTTCTCTTCCATCAATCTCAAAGCTACTTTAGCTCATGCTCCAAGTCTTGCGTACCTACATGAACAAAGCAGGCTGAAGCCATCATGCTTACATCTCGGTTTTCCAGAGGCATGAACAAAACAAGTAGGACCAGGAAGTCATCAGGAAAACATAAAAAAAAGGACAAAAAGGAAACAAAAAGTGAAAGAAAAACCAGTCAAAGAGCAGTGAATAATTCACCAAAGAGAGAGAAGGAGAGGGAGAGAGAGAGAGAGGTGAACGGATATGGAGCTCCCTTCAGTCCAATCGGCGGGCCAAGAGAGAGGTAGGAGTTGCTCCCACACCATGCACTGGCAAAAGCTTATACTCTTTTTTATCAAATTTGTCTCAAACATGCTCCCCATTGTGACTTGAGCATAAGGCTTGGCCTAATCCATGGGGTGGCAGCTCTAACCTCTCCTCAGCCCCCTTTATTGGACTGAATGGAGCTCCTCGATCAACCCCCTACCGACACAAAACAAGAGCAGGAGAAAACCCGCTGCTCTGCAATGTGAACGAATGGTCCCTCCTCCCGTCCCTTCTCTTATATCCCCTCTTCCTCTACTCCTTTCTTCCACTATAAAATAGTAGAAAACTTCACAAAGAAAGATATGCTGCTAAAGGGAAGTAGTTTCTTTTGCAGTGGAGTTCAGGGAAAGAGAGGATCCTAAAGATTACTATAGGCCCCCCTTTTTTCTCGATCCTATGGTTCTACACTTTGGTGCGCCCCGTCACGTTATCCACTGCGGCCACTTCCATTGCTCCTCCAGACACTGCAACTTGTCCATGTCCCCATACTTCGTGCGCTCACCTTGGTCTTTCGTTTGGCCCCTGAGACGCTTAACTCGATGGGTTCCAGTGAAGTGCTACGTTAAGTAAAATGTGACTTCGGGAACACTGTAAGCAACCTGGTCCAATTTGTCTGTATTGTCCTGTACTTCGCCCGGTGGATGCCTGTCAGCTCGAAATCGGCGTTTTCGGGAAGAAGAATTTGCATTTGTGACTAAAATACCCTTATTCCTATTCTTTTTTCGTGGTCCCCTATCGTATTTCATATGTGTTATTTGCAAAGTATACTGGCATTATTGTCATATTATTTGGATGTGGGCATCCTGAGTCTGATGATAAAGACAAACACTTCTCTTGGGAACGGAGAAATCCTAAAAGCGTCCTGTATGAGATACGCATGAGATCCCATGCTTTTGGACTGTTTTACAGCACACGGACGAAGGCATAAAAGCGAGAGGCGAGAGAGAGGAGCTCTTTTTTTAAATAATATAAAAAAAATATATATTTATAAAAATAATTTAAAATTTAATTTTTTTATCGAAATAATGTAAAAGGGGAAACGTCATTTTGAATGGTATTTTCTTCCTTCCACGTCACTCTTTTTTCTTTACGATGGCACCATCCGAAAAAAAAAAAAATATCATTTAAAATGATGTTTTTAAAAATATCATTTTAAATGATATTTTTAAAAACACCATTTTGAAAGACGTTTTTAAAAACGTCATTCAAAATGGCGTTTTCTATTTTTTTCATCAAAAAAAAATCGAAAAAAATGAGAAAAAAATAATTTTTAAAATTTTAAATTAATAAAAAAATTAAAATTTTAATTTTGATTAAAATTTAAAATATAAAAATTTGAATTTATAATTCAAATAAAAAAATAATTTCAGATGATTTTTTTCGAATTATATTTTTTTAAATATCTAAAAAATTTTAAAAAATTAAAAAAATAATAGAAAAAGAAAAAAAAGAGAAAGAAATGTGAAAAAAATAAAAATTTTAAAATTAATTGAAAAACATCATTTCAAATTCTTGCCAAAAAAATTTAAAAAATAAATTAAAAAAATACTGTTGGTGCAAAAATCCGCCTGCGCCGGAGAAGCTGGAGTTGAGGAAGCCGCGGTCGCCGCCGGGACCTGCAAGGGAAGTCTAAACCGAAGGTGGGGTTGCTCCGGCAAGACCCTCCGACGCTCAAGTCAGTTCTCTGCCTCAACAAGAATGGAGTGCTTGAACGGAGAGTTTAGCAGAGTTTTGAGATAAGGCAAAAGAGCTTAAAGAATAACGTATCTGAGTCCCCCTTTTATAGGCGAGGGAGGCAACGGACTGATGGCGACGTTTGTAACCGCCTGGTAGTGGGCCGCCCATGGTCAGGGGAATTGATTGCGAAATATAATGGAGCAGATACGTGGGCATCACCTCGACCCGCCACGTGGAATCTGTTATGAGGGGTGGAGCAGCGTCCGTCGTCAGGAGAATCGCATGGTATCCGTCGCAGGAGGTGGAGCAGGTTCGTGGCCGTCACTGTGGCCTGCCAGGGGATAGTGAAGCTGTGCGGAGTCCGCCACAGAAAGTGGAGCAGGGCGGCTATGGCTACTGCGGCTTGTCAGGGAATGATGGTACTGCGCGGAGTCCGCCACAGGAAGTGGAGCAGGGTCGTGGCCGTTTTGAGGGCCTGTCAGGGGGCGTGGATCTGTCGATTGAAGCTCGGTAACGGTCGGAGCCCGGTTTCTGTTGAGGTCCGGGTGAGGCCCTCCTGGCGGTAGGGGTCGTGAACGGGGCCCGGCTCCCGTAGGAGTCCTGGCGGAGCAGCAGTTGATACCGAGAGCGGAGCCCGGCTCCCGTGGGAGTCCGGGCGGAGCTGCGCTGATGTCGACAGTGGAGCCTGGCTCCCATAGGAGTCCGGGCGAAGCTGCAACTGCCGTCGATGGCGGAGCCCGGCTCCCGTAGGAGTCCGGGCGGAGCTGCACTGCAAACAAAGTTAAGGGTGAAATCCGGCTCTGATAGGAGTCCGGATTGAGCTTACCAGCAGTTGATACTGAGAGCGGAGCCCGGCTCCCGTGGGAGTCCGGGCGGAGCTGCGCTGATGTCGACAGTGGAGCCTGGCTCCCGTAGGAGTCCGGGCGGAGCTGCAACTGCTAATGGCGGTGGAGCCCGGCTCCCGTAGGAGTCCGGGCGGAGCTGCACTTGCTGATGGCGGTGGAGTCCGGCTCCCGTAGGAGTCCGGGCGGAGCTGCACTTGCTGACGGCGGTGGAGCCCGGCTCCCGTAGGAGTCCGGGCGGAGCTGCACTTGCTGACGGCGGTGGAGCCCGGCTCCCGTAGGAGTTCGGGCGGGGCTGCACTTGCTGTCGGCGGTGGAGCCCGGCTCCCGTAGGAGTCCGGGCGGAGCTGCACTTGCTGATGGCGGTGGAGCCCGGCTCCCGTAGGAGTCCGGGCGGAGCTGCACTTGCTGATGGCGGTTCCGCCGTGGGTTCCGGCTGTGGGTATTTTATACCCAACACCAGTCCCCCTACATCCGAGTTTTGAATTTCAAACGAAGGAAGTACACAGAAGTACAGTCGGAACCGTCCCTTCGAATCCCGCGCCCCGCCGCTCCCAGATATTTTGGCATTAAAGGAGCGCGTGCCGGAGTCTTTTCGAATTGGGGCGGTACAAGGGGACGCTTCGAAAACCCCGCAGGTACGCTGGCCTAGGTACGACGCAATTATGACCCTGCCAACCGCCAGCCGCCTTCAGCCGTCTGCCACGGGGAGTGGGACACGCGTCGGATGCGGACTGGCCTGGGGGGATTCGAGATCATCATGGCGCCGGATCTCAGGGTCTATTTAAACCCGTCCTCCCCCCTTCAGGCGCCCCACTCCGTTTCTGATTTCTTGCTGGCGTCTGTCATCTCCCCGAGAGTCTGCTCTAGCGAACGCCCTCTCGAGCCGTAGGCGCCTTCCGTTTCTCGCTCCCCAGGCCCCCAGAGCAAGATAGGTTAGTGCCCACCTTCTTCTTCTTACCGCCTAGGGTCTTCTCCTCTTTTCACTTCTTTTGTGTCTTCTCCTGAGTTGACCTTCGACGTCCCTTTCCCTTCTCGGCTTGCCTTTCTAGGGCCCTTTAGGTTCTCCCCCAAAGAAAAATGTCTTCCGATTCTTCTGCCCCCGTAAGTTCTGGGAGTTCTTCCGCTTCGAACCCCCAGGCCCTGTCTCTGCGGATGAACCCGCGTTCGGGGCAGGGCCTCGTCCGGTTTTCGCATCGGGCGCCATCCCATGTTCGTCGACTCCGGACGAACTTCTTCTGATAAGGGCTCGGTACGGGGTCCCTTCAGAGTACGACCTGGAGCTTCCTGGCCCCTCTGACCGGGCCAGCGCTCCTCCTCCTGGTCGCTTTTGTTTGTACCAGGAGGCATTCCGTGCCGGACTCCGGCTTCCGCTTCCTGCTTTTGTTGCCGCCTTCTTTCGTTTCTTAGACATTTCTCTCGCCTCTGTCGCCCCGAATTCCTTTAGGTTTTTGATAGGGTTTCTCTCTCTCTGTCATATAGCCAAGGTCCCGCCGTCCCTCTCCCTATTCAGACATTTCTACACCTTCAAACGCCACCCTTCAGCGAAGGACTGGTGGTACTTCTCCCCCCAGTTCGGTAAGAAGGGGTTGCTGAAGGGCGCCCCTTCTTCGATTCACAACTGGAAGGAGAAATTTCTCTTCATTTACTGTCCGACCCTGGAACTGGGCCTGCCCCTTGGGGGTCTCTGAGAGATTCCGTCCGCCGGGCTCCCAGCCTGGGAGAGGACGACCTTCAGGCCGTCCAGAAGCTCCTGAGTTATCCCGCTCCTTCCCTTCCAAACCTACTAAGGGAGCAGCTTCTTTTCAACATCGGCCTGAGCCCTCAGGATCCAGCAAGTATATATCTTTCCTTTTCTTGTCTTCTTCTTCTCTCTCTTTCTTTCTCTCTCCTTTTTCCTCTTTCTTCTTTCTTCTTTTTTTTTTTTTTTTTTTGACTCTGGACTGATCGGTGCCGCTTTTTCCTTCTTCTTTTCTTTTTCTGTTTTTTTTTTTTTTGACTCTGGACTGATCGGTGCCGCTTTTTCCTTCTTCTTTTCTTTTCCTATTTTTTTTTTTTTTTTTTTTTAGCAATGAACGCCGAAGCCACACGGATGCTCGCCAAGGCTATGAGAGCCCAGAAAAGGAAGGGCGCGACGACTTCTGGCTCAGCAAAGAGGGCCAGGGTGGAGGAGACGAGCTTGGCTGCGCCCGTCCAGGCGACCCCGGCAATTGACATTCCTTCGGATGCCGAGCCAGCGGCCCCCCGGGCTCCCCCAAGGAGCCCGCCGACCGGGGTCCCCATTCCGGAGGTCCGCCCCGCGGAGGCGCCCGCCGCGGGGAGGAGGAGAAAATCGGTGGCCCGCAGGCCGAGCAGCCACCGAGCCGCTGCAGACGAGTCCGTCTGCTCCGAGGGGGGATCGGAGAACCCCTTCAACGATAAGGCTCTGATCCGTCGGCTGCTCGATGGTTGCATTCTGTCCGATGTCGTGGAGAGGATCGACCGTGCCGATCCCGAGCAGCGGGCCTGGGACACCTTGGGGTCCTTTCTTGAGGTAAGCGGATTTTTACTGGCACAGTTGCTCGGTCTTCGTTGTGATTCTCTATCTGTCCTTGCAGATCGGGCACCAGCTCTTCGCCTATGTCGGGGCATCGGGCCGCATGAGAAGGGATCTTCTTCGGGCGGAGGAGCACTGCCAAGACGAGGTTGCTCATCTTCAAGCGAAGACGGCCGAGGTGGCCGCCCTCCGGGAGGCCCTGGAGAGAGAGAGACAAGACCGGGAAGAGGAAAGACGAGCCCGGGAGGAGGAGAGGCGAAGCTTGGAGGAGTCGGCAAGGAAGGCGGAGGCCGAGGTCGCCCATCTGGCCGAGCAAACTCCGGTTCTGGTCTCGGAGGCCAGGACCCTTGCGGTGGAGGAGTTCAAGACCTCCGCGGAGATGAGGGAGCTGAACGTCCAGTTCGGTCTAGAGGCGTTCACCAAGGGGTTCGAGCTCTGCCGAGAGAGGGTGGCCAGCAGATACCCCGACCTTGATCTCGGCTTTTTGGAGGAGTCTGACGACGAGGCCGCCCCTTCGTCCGCCGCTGCCGTAGTTGCACCCTCCGCGCCGGGCTCTCCACCCCCTGCCCCCGAGGTCTGAGACCTCCGACCTTGTACCTTTCTTTTGTCGCCATATTTCCTTTCCGCTTGTCTTCAAAATTAATCAATAAAGTTGAATTTCTTATTGTGGATGGTCTTTCCTTCCCCCTGCTCCTTCTTTTCTGCCTTTCTTCTCGTAATGAGCTGGTCTTTGACGTTTGCATCCTCCGATGGCAGCGCCCCGCCGAAGCACTCCCCTTGCCCCTGGGGGTCCCGTTGAAGTCAACTATCCAACGGCTCAAAAAGGAGGTCCTCCACCTGACGAAGAAGTTGAAAAAGTCGGAGGACGAGCTCCGCAAGTCGAAAAAATGCTATTCCGAGGCCGCCGCTAAGGCCGCCCACTTCAGGAGTCTCCAAGTGAAGGCAATCATGGACTACAGTCGGAGGAAGGCGAACTTCGCAAAGGAGCTCGTGGAATGCACGAAGAGCGCCAGCGACTGAACTTGGGCTCAAGAAGCCAGGATCAGCGCCCTTAAGGTGGAGCTGTCAGCTGCGAAGAGGAGGATCGGCCAGCTGGAAGGGAACTCATCCCGGCTCACAGTGCGGGATGAGCAGATATGGTCACAAAAAGTTTTCGACCTCCAGAAGCAGCTTCAAGATGCTGAAGTGAGCCACGATGTGCAGCGGGCCAGCTGGCGCCGGCAGGTAGAAGAGTACAAAGGGAGATTTCGTCGGGCGGCGGATGAGGTGGTTCGTCTCCAGAGGCAGTTGGTTACTAGGGCGCAGCTTGCCAACGCTCAAGATACCGAAGAGCTCCAAGCCCTGAGGGGCACTGTCGAAGGGATTTCTGTCTCCCTTGGGGAGAAGACAGCCGAGCTGCAACAAGTAAAAATCCAACTGGGGCTTGAGCGGAAGGCCGTCGCGGACGCAGAGGCGGAGTCCGAAGTTTTGCGGAAGTGGCATCGGGAAGCGGAGGCTGAGAGCCGGCGACTTCGTCAGGCGTTCCAGGATATGCTGCAAAAGAAGGAAGAACTAGAGGAAACGGTGGATAGCTTGAGGCAGTCCCGGTTGGGGGATGGAGGTGATCACCCTAGGTTAGAGGGAGCAGGACTTCCTTAGAGTTCTTTTGTAGTCACCCCCTTTTTGTAGCCCCCCCCTTTTTTTTTTCTTGTCGTTTTGTCCCTCTTTCTCTGGTCGTCCTGGCCCTATAGTACATATATCGAAAATGAGGAAAAAGCACTTTGTATTACCTTGTCCGCGCGTAGCACCAATATTGTCGCCCGTTGACCCTTTCTCGTCGTTTGGCCTATTTGGCTTAGAGGTCGTCGTGGGAAGGGACTCTTCCCTTCCATCTGATCTCGTCATGTGGCTAAGCCTCGCCACCATTTTTAACCCTTGCTGGCGAAGTTGCGGATGGAGCCCGGCTTTCTTAGGAGCCCGGGTGAAGTCTTTCTTGGTGGCGGAGCCCGGCTCCTGTAGGAGCCCGGGTGAAGCTTTCCTGGCGGCGAAACCCGGCTCCCGTAGGGGTCCGGGCGAAGCTTACCTTGGTGGCGGAACCCGGCTCCCGTGGGAGTCCGGGTGAAGCTTCCCTGGCGGCGGAGCCCGGCTCCCGTAGGAGTCTGGGTGAAGCTTCCCTGGCGGCGGAGCCCGACTCCCGTAGGAGTCCGGGTGAAGCTTCTCTGGCGGCGGAGCCCGGCTCCCGTAGGAGTCCGGGCGAAGCTTCGCTGGCGGCGGAGCCCGGCTCCCGTAGGAGTCCGGGTGAAGCTTACCTTGGTGGCGGAACCCGGCTCCCGTGGGAGTCCGGGTGAAGCTTCCCTGGCGGCGGAGCCCAGCTCTCGTAGGAGTCCGGGTGAAGCTTCCCTGACGGCGGAGCCCTGCTCCCGTAGGAGTCCGGGTGAAGCTTCTCTGGCGGCGGAGCCCGTCTCCCGTAGGAGTCCGGGCGAAGCTTCCCTGGCGGCGGAGCCCGGCTCCCGTAGGAGTCCGGGTGAAGCTTACCTTGGTGGCGGAACCCGGCTCCCGTAGGAGTCTGGGTCTTCCATTTTGCTTGAGCCGGCGCGAGGTTCTCGTTATCAGCCTGGCCTGTGGGGGCGCATTAGGGCACTGTAAGGCCTCTCCCCCCTCCGATCTAAAAGAACCGGGCCTTCAACTTTGCTCATGTCAGGACGAGGTTCTCCTCCTGTTCCTGACATGGCTGTGGGGGCACATTAGGACATTGCAAGGCCTCTCCCCCCATCCGGTCTAAAAGAATCGGGCCTTTGACTTTGCTCAAGTTAGGGCGAGGTTTTCCTCCTGTCCCTAACAGGGCTGTGGGGGCACATTAGGGCGTTGTAAGGCCTCTCCCCCCATCCGGTCTAAAAGAACCGGGCCTTTGACTTTGCTCATGTTAGGGCGAGGTTTTCCTCCTGTCCCTAACAAGGCTATGGGGGCACATTAGGGCGTTGTAAGGCCTCTCCCCCCATCCGGTCTAAAAGAACCGGGCCTTTGACCTCGCTCATGTCAGGACGAGGTTCTCCTCCTGTTTCTGACATGGCCGTGCTTTTGGAGGAATCGTATCTGGTTATAATATATCCACGCTAGGTGGGAGGAGCATGTTAGCTAAAAAGAAAGGTAGATTCAAAGCGAAATAGTAAGCGATACATTTACAGTATTCCCGCTCCTTCTTGAGGCCCTCCGGCGATGGAGTCGATGGTCCCGATAGGAGGCCGGTCTCCGGGCTGCTCCTCCCTTTTCTGCAGTTCGAGCGGTGGGAGGGCTCTTGGCCGGTCTCCTCTACCCTCAGGCCTGCGGCGGATGAATCTGTCGAGTCGACCTCGCCGGATGAGCTCCTCGATCTCGTCCTGGAGCAGGATGCATTCTTCGGTGTCATGACCGTGGTCGCGGTGGTAGAGGCAGAACTTGTTGGGGTTGCGCTTCCCGGGGTGCGTGCGCATCCTCTCCGGCCTAGGGATCAGCTCTCTGACCTCCATCAGTACCTGGGCTTTTGAGGCGTTGAGGGGGGCATAGTTGCAGAACTTCCCTGGCGGGGAACCCCGTCGAAACCTGTTGTCCGGGCTTCTCTGCCTGCGCGCCCTAGGGGGAGTATGGGCGCGCTTATGTCCAGGAGGGGATCGGGAGCGAGGCCGGGCTTCCTTTGGCCTCTTCTCAACTGCGGGCTTACCAGAATCTCCCGCCTGACGCTCCCTCGCAGTCTCTTCATCCTTCATTTTGAAGGCCTCTTCCGCTCGGGCGTATCCTTCAGCCCGAGCCAGTAGATCAGCAAAATCCCTGGGGTACTTCTTCTCCAGGGAGTACAAGAGATCATTCTTCTGAAGGCCACCTTTCAAGGCGGCCATGGCAACCGACTGGTCCAAGTTCCGGACTTCCAACGCCGCGATGTTGAAGTGGTTGATGTAGGCCCGTATGGACTCCCCTTCCCTCTGCTTGATGTTGATGAGGGACTCCGAACCTTTCCGGGGACGTCGGCTGCTGACGAAATGGGCCACAAATTGGTGGCTCATTTGATCAAAGGAGAATATGGTACCCGACTTCAGAGCTGAGTACCAGTTTCTTGCTGCTCCCTTTAAGGTAGACGGGAAAGCCCGGCACAAGATGGCGTCAGGAGCACCGTGGAGCAGCATCATCGTCCGAAAGGCCTCCAGATGACCCGCCACGTGGAATCTGTTATGAGGGGTGGAGCAGCGTCCGTCGTCAGGAGAATCGCATGGTATCCGTCGCAGGAGGTGGAGCAGGTTCGTGGCCGTCACTGTGGCCTGCCAGGGGATAGTGGAGCTGTGCAGAGTCCGCCACAGGAAGTGGAGCAGGGCGGCTATGGCTACTGCGGCTTGTCAGGGAATGATGGTACTGCGCGGAGTCCGCCACAGGAAGTGGAGTAGGGTCGTGGCCGTTTTGAGGGCCTGTCAGGGGGCGTGGATCTGTCGATTGAAGCTCGATAACGGTCGGAGCCCGGTTTCTGTTGAGGTCCGGGTGAGGCCCTCCTGACGGTAGGGGTCGTGAACGGGGCCCGGCTCCCGTAGGAGTCCTGGCGGAGCAGCAGTTGATACCGAGAGCGGAGCCTGGCTCCCGTGGGAGTCCGGGCGGAGCTGCGCTGATGTCGACAGTGGAGCCTGGCTCCCGTAGGAGTCTGGGCGGAGCTGCAACTGCCGTCGGCGGCGGAGCCCGGCTCCCGTAGGAGTCCGGACGGAGCTGCACTGCAAATAAAGTTAAGGGTGAAATCCGGCTCTGATAGGAGTCCGGATTGAGCTTACCAGCAGTTGATACTGAGAGCGGAGCCCGGCTCCCGTGGGAGTCCGACCGGAGCTGCGCTGATGTCGACAGTGGAGCCTGGCTCCCGTAGGAGTCCGGACGGAGCTGCAACTGCTGATGGCGGTGGAGCCCGGCTCCCGTAGGAGTCCGGGCGGAGCTGCACTTGCTGATGGCGGTGGAGTCCGGCTCCCGTAGGAGTCCGGGCGGAGCTGCACTTGCTGATGGCGGTGGAGCCCGGCTCCCGTAGGAGTCCGGGCGGAGCTGCACTTGCTGATGGCGGTGGAGCCTGGCTCCCGTAGGAGTCCGGGCGGGGCTGCACTTGCTGTCGGCGGTGGAGCCCGGCTCCCGTAGGAGTACGGGCGGAGCTGCACTTGCTGATGGCGGTTCCGCCGTGGGTTCCGGCTGTGGGTATTTTATACCCAACAAATACCATTAAAAAATCAAAATTTTAAATAAATCAAAAAAAAATAAGAATTATAATTTAAAATTTAAAAGAAATAAAATTTTTAAAATTAATTGAAATAAAATATCATTTCAAATTATTTTCTCAAATTAAAATTAATTTATTTTAAAAATATTTGAAAAAAATAAAAAATAGCTTAAAAAAATTTTATAAAAATAGAAAGAAATGTAAAAAATAGAAAAATTATATAATTATAAATTTGAATTAAAATTTTTTTTAATTTGAATTAAATCTTGATAAAAAAAATAAATGCATAAAAAAGTGAAAAAATGAGGAAAAATATAAAAAAAAATTATAAATTGAACTTTAAAAAAAATAAGAATTTTAACTTTAATTCAAATAAAAAATATCATTTCAAATTACATTGTCCATTTTAAATTATTTTTTAAAAATATTATCTCAAGAAAAGAAAAAAAATATTGTAAAAAAATAAAAAATATCCTAAAAAAGAAAAAAAGAAAAAAATAAAAATTATAGTTCTAATTGAAAAATAAAATTTTTAAATTTTAATTTTAAAAAATAAAAATTATAATTATAATTGAAATAAAAAATATCATTTTAAATAACTAAATTAATTTAAATATAATTGTTTAAAAAATATTTTAAATAAAGGAAAAGAATACGTAATAGAATGCCAAAAAGATAAAAATAAAAAAAAATTGAAATTATAATTTCAAATGATAAAAATTTTAAAATAACTTTTAAAAAAAATATCATAAAAAATAAAAAAAAGAGAAAAAATGATAATAAAATAGAAATTATAATTATAAATTAAAAAAAAAATTAATTTTAATTTAAATAAAAAATTATCATTCAAATTACTATCTTCATTATTTAATTAAATTTATTTATTAAAAAATTATAAAAAAATAATTAAAAAAAATAAAAAAAATTAAAAAAACTAAAAAAAAAGGAGAAAATACCAAAGAGAATGGCGTTTTCTCCCTTCCCCCCTTCTTCTCTCCTTCTCCCTTCTCCCTCTTCTCCTTCTCCCTTCTCCCTCTTCTCCCTCTTCTCCGGCGTCTCTCCGACGGCACGGCGGCGAGCTCTCGACGGTGATGAGCTTCCTCCTCTCTCCCTCTTCCTCTCTCTCTCTCCCTCTTCTCCTCTCTCTCTTTTTTCATTTTTCTTTGGCCGACGGCGGTTCCAATTGATGACGATGAAGATGTCGAAGAAATGCTGACCTTTTCTTTGAAATATTCAGAATATCGATTTTTAGAATTATATATTGAAAAGAAAGATGTACCAAGCTTTGGATACCATACTCGACTTTTAACTCAAGCGGATAATAATGTTGGGCCTTCCTCACCTTTTGTAACTCCTATGATGCAAACCGATAGTGTTAAGGCCATTTTTGCAGAACAACATTCCACTACTGTCGGTCCTAGTTGTCCAATTATTTCAAGTCCTATGGTGACTTCTCCTGTGTCTTCTGCTATGGTGACTTCTCCTTTGCTAAAAGTAGTGGTAAGTGCGGGAGACGACACTCATATAGGAAACGATGACTGGATAGTCGGTGGAATAAATTCTGATAGTCTGGGCTTTGAATCAGATGAAAATGGAGATGAAGACTATTGGATGGATGAGGACAGTAGCAGTAATGATGATGATGATGAAGATGAGAATGATGATGAAGATGTTCAAGCTAATATTAATGTGGAAGAATCTCAACCTCATTTATACGAACCTCCATAATATTTTAACGATATAAATTTAGATGATGGTGGTTGTGTTAGTGCTGGTCGAAGATTGAATTCTGACAATCAGTTTTGGGACTCCTCGATGACTAATTTTTCTAAAGGTCTAATGTTTGAGAGTAAAGATTATGTAAGGAGAACTGTTGATCTTTATCACATTATGAAGCATCGGACATACAATGTAGTTCAGTCGCATTTGAAATTATGGTCCATACGATGCGCATCATCAGATAATATTCAGCATTGTAAATAGAAGCTTCGTGCTGTATTGTTGAAAAAATATGGATATTTTCAAATCACAAAATATGAGGGTCCTCACACTTGTTTGTTTACGGGATTGAGTCGAGACTACAAACATGTCAGTAGAAGGATGATTAGCACATTAGTCCGATATATTGTTGAGAAAGATCCCGGTGTTAAAGTTGAAGCTATTGTGGCAGCCGTTAATGATCAATTTCAATATACAGTATCATACATGAAAGCATGGTGTGGAAAGCAGAAAGCATTGGTTGATATTTATGAACAATGGGAGCCGTCTTATGCTAAATTATCTTATTATATGGCTGCACTTCAACATGCAAATCCTGGTACAGTTGTTTCATGAAATTTTTTTCAAGCTATGAATATCCGAGTTTTAAATTATATTTTTTGAGCTTTCAAACCATCTATCCAGGGTTTTACGCACTGCTGTCTTGTAATCAGCATTGATGGCACGCACTTGTATGGAAAATTTAAAGGTAAGATGTTAATTGCAACATGAATTGATGCAGAGAATGGGATATTTCCATTAGCATATGCAATTATTGATGAGGAGACTACTGCAAGTTGGAGTTGGTTTCTTTTCCAGCTCAGAACATATATCGTTAAAGATAGAAATGGAATATGCTTAATTTCTGACAGGTATCCAGGTATATTAAATGCCATTGCAGATGAGTCTATTGGATGGAGTCCACCACGTGCCTATCACCGATACTGTTTAAGACATATCCGCAGTAATTTCAACACTCATTTCAAAAATGTACAGCTGAAAAGAGCAGTATGGCAAGCAAGAAGCGCTCATCAAGTTCGTAAGTTCAACTTTATCATGGGTGGGATCAGAACAGTGAATAAAGAGATTTGGAGCTGGTTGTCTGAGATAGAAAAGGAGAAGTAGACATTGGCATATGATGATGGCCTGCGCTATGGTGTCTTAACTATAAATTTGTCGGAGATTTTTAACAGTGTTTTATGAGGAGTTAGAAATGTGCCAATTACAGCTTGTGTTCAAATGATATTTTATCATCTTGTGAAATACTTCAATACGAGGCATGCTCAAGCCTTGAGATATATAGAGGAGAATCCAAATAATCTTTTTACTCCTCATGTTACAATTAAGATTGCTGAAGATCAAGTTAAAGCTAACCAGCACCGAGTAACAGCATTCAACCTTCAAAGAGGTATATATGAAGTGCTTACGAGGAGAGCAAGCGGAGGGTTACGAGGTGAAAAAAATTTTCATACTGTTACTTTAGCTGAAAGAAAATGTTCTTGTGGAAAGTGGAGCATGTACAAATATCCATGTTCACATGTTTTAGCTGTGTGTCAAGAAATTACAGTACATTTTAGTGGTTTTGTGGTTTTGTGGATGATGCATATATGAATGCTTGGAGCGGTGATTTTAATCCATTACCATACGAAGATTATTGGATGCATACACGTATGTTCAAATGTATTCCTGATCATCATCGTTTGAGACCCAAGCAGAAAGGTAGACCAAAGTCAACGAGACTACGAAATGAGATGGATGATAGGCAAATAAGAAGTAAGAACCACTGTGGCATTTGTAGAGAACAGGGTCATGACTGCTGTCGCTGTCCTAGGATACTTCAACATACTTCAACTTCAAGCAGTGGAAGAAATTAAAGGCTTCAAAGATTTATTTTTGTCATTGTTATATGTATTTCTATGAGATTGTATTTGAATTTACGTGTTTAATATCCTGAGATGAACTGAATTTTGTGTTAAAGTTGTATTGTGTGACAATATTGTGTTTAAAAAAAAAAATTTAAAATATATTATTTTATTTTTTAATACATCTGTGATAATATTGCTTGAGATAACATATTATGGCTTACGATCTGCAGTATCCCGATCTTCGAGACAGCAGAATTCTTACATTGCAGGAGCACCATCGATCACAAACTATTTTAGATGGCGGTGTAAGCATTACAATCCTATTTATTATTTAAATTTTTATTTTAAAAGTCATGTACGTTATCTAATTATTATATTTTATTGCAGGAGTCCAGACACCTTCGTCTACGACGATCCGATGCTGATTTCTGGAGGACAGAGGACATCCCACATAGAGTGTTAGATTATTTACAATATCTAAGATTTTATGGAGTATATCGGATTGGTCGTATACAGATGGACGTTGATCTTATTACTGCTTTGCTTGAGAGATGGCGTCCAGAGACACACACATTTCATCTTCTATTTGGTGAGGCGACCATCACTTTACAGGATGTCAGCATTCTTACTGGACTACCAGTTGATGGAGATCCAGTTACCGGAGTTGATCCCACGCTTACTATTCTGGAGTGGCAGGCTTTGTACTTGCGATTGCTAGGGTTTGAGCCCGACGCACATTTTTTCGATCATTCACGACTCAGGATTGAGTGTTTGGATGATCGTTATCGACATTTTCATATTGCGGATGATGCACTAGAGGAGATGGTGCAGCAGTATGTTAGGAGTCAGGTGCTGCGGTTGTTAAGTGGTGTCTTGTTACCCGATACTTCATCGAATAAGATGAAATTGATGTTTTTACCATTATTAGAGGATTTAGACTTCGCTCGTCGACTCAGTTGGGACAGTGCAGTACTAGCTTGCCTATACAGAGCTATGTGTCGGGGTTTTTATGCTGATCAGAGTGAGATTGGTGGTTATCTTGTATTATTACAGGTATGTGAATTAAAAATTTTTATTTTTAATATTTAATTATATTTTACATTGAATAT
The DNA here is from genome assembly GCF_000442705.2 of Elaeis guineensis. Lineage (NCBI taxonomy): Eukaryota > Viridiplantae > Streptophyta > Magnoliopsida > Arecales > Arecaceae > Elaeis > Elaeis guineensis. The sequence continues at coordinate 105,386,993 of NC_025995.2, read as the reverse complement.
ATCATCTATTTAATTTTTAAAATTTACAGATTTGGGTATGAGAGCGTATGCCGACTATCAGTCCATTACGACGACAGTTGCTCGAGATGCCATCAGAGCAGCAGGATCCTGATGTTTCATTCAGACTAGATGGACCATTGAGATATAGGTATCGAAATATTATTTTTTTATTTCAAATTTACTATTTTAAATTTATTTAATATTAATATATTGTGAAACAGATGAAACATTGCATTCAACGTTCATCACGTATCGATGAGAGTGGCACGGGTTTATAGGTGCCAGTTGGATACATTAGTTGATACATCTAGACAGGTAAATTTTAAATTTTTTACAAATATCATTTTACAGTATTCATAATCTATTAAAATTTTAGCTTACTAATTTTTTTTATTTTAACTATATCAGTTTTTGTGGGAGCCATATACAGATGAGATATTGGCTATACTGCCGCAGATATGTACAGTTGGACACGACATATGGACTGCTAGGGTGCCACTTATTTATTTTGATGTGATAGAGTGGTATCTTCTCGATCGTGTCCTGCAGCTGTTTGGTCAGACTCAGGGCATTCCAGAGTAGTTTGATACCAGCCAGAGACTTCATCGTATTGATCGATGAGGGAGAGCTCGTTTGACTGGCGTATCAGACATGCAGAGTACATCGTTATTTGGGATGCACGTCGAGATCACATTGTTCAAGGTGATTCTATTTTGAGAGGCCGTTCATATACCGATGACTACATGGCTTGATTTTTTAGCATTACGGTGCGAGTCATTGGACAGTCTCAGTATGCAGTTTCTGGATACGAGGGCGAGAGTTCTACTGTGCATCTTTTGGTAAGATTACGAAAATTACTTTATGTTATTTGTGTTATATTTTTGTTTTATATTTTACACTATACTGACTGTTTTATTTTTATTTTGTAGACTGATTCTATGTCGGATCTCATGTTGGACGCTCGTCGTGCTTTATCTACGATTAATGAGGATGAGCGGATTCGGATACTACGGGAGATAGAGAGAATAAGTTTCGAAACATTGGTGGCGATTGGTGTTGATCCATATACCTGTGTGCCTTGATATGGAGCAGCTCCGGTGCCAGATATGAGTTATACGCCGTCACCATATGTTTCACATATGCCATCACCGCATATTCCGTAGATGTCATCATTCGATGCTGCACAGATGCCACCATCTTTTGATCCACAGATGGCAGCGCCTTCTTCTTCCTACATCCTCCAAATGACATCATCGGGTACCAGTTGGCCACATGAGTATGATACTTTCTTTTCAGGTCCATCCGTGTATCCAAATGAGAGAGTTGAATGGGTCTTTCCGTCCGTAGATGATCCGGCAGCATCAGTTATTCCTGAGCAGCATGATCAGCAGATCTCCTCCACTGATATAGGAGAGGAGCCATCACAGCAGAAGCAGCCGGCGAGGACCTTCCTGAGAAGGTCCAAGTGACCACGGGCACCGCGACGTCCTTATGGGACTTAGTCTTTGTTATATTTGTATTTAGTATTTTTTATATTTTTATTGTATTATTTTTTATACTTTTGATATTTTTATTCTATTTAATAATATTAAATATTGATTTTATTTTATATTATTTAATTTTAAATGATCGGATATTATGCTTTGTGCATATGGATACACATACTCGAACGTGTCTCAGAACATTAGTAGAGGAAAAGATTATGCTGAAAGGACTATAAAAATTATAACGTAAATAATAATATATCGAATATTGCTCTTTGAATTGATTTTGATGGTTACAAAGTATTTGAGAGAATTACTAATGATTTTGGCTTGGAAAAAGATTTATTATATTTCAGGAGCAAAATCATAATTTTATCAGATCTGATTCGGAAGTCTCAAGAGCAAGAACAAAAGATGTGTAATCTATTGGAGGCAATTTCAATATTTTTGGAAGTATAGTTTGTAAGAAAAATAGGTTTATATTTTTGAGTCGACCCCATGAATCGACTCATGGCTAAAAGGGCTGAACGGTACGCAAAATTTTTGGTTGGCACACTCTGTGAGTCGATCCCTTGGCTTTTATTTTTTTTGATATTTTTTTTAAAATTTTAATTTTAAATGAAAAAAGTAAGTTGAAATGATTTTTTTTATTTCAATTAAAATTTGATTTTTTTTAAATTTAAAATTATTTCTTATATTTTTTTACCGACCTTCTGATGCCGGTGGCCAACGAAAAAGAGGGAAAGAGAGAGGAAGAGGGAGAGAGAGGAGGCAGCTCACTGCCGTGCCGTCGGAGAGACGTCAGAGAAGGGAGAAGAGGGAGAAGAGAGAAGGGAGAAGAAAGAGAAGGAGAGAAGAAGGTGGGGAAAGGAGAAAACGTCATTTTCTTCGGCATTTTCCTGATAGAAAAGGATCCCATGATCCTGAACCATTTTTTTTTTTCTCTTTTCCTTTTTTTAGTTTTTTTAAATTTTTTTCTTAATTTGTTTAATTATTTGTTTATGATTTTTTAATAAATAAATTTAATTAAAATTTATTTATTAAATTTATTAATGAGGATAGTAATTTGAATAATAATTTTTAATTTAAATTAAAGTTAATTTTTTTTTAATTTATAATTATAATTTCTATTTTATTACCATTTTTTCTCTTTTATTTACTTCTTTTATGATATTTTTTTTAAATTTAATTTATAATTTTTATAATTTAAAATTTTAATTTTAATTTTCTTCCATTTTTATCTTTTTGGTATTCTATTACATATTTTTTTTATTTAAAATAATTTTTAAATAATTATATTTAAATTAATTTAGTTATTTAAAATGTTATTTTTTATTACAATTATAATTACAATTTTTATTTCTTAAAATTGAAAATTATAAATTTTGTTTTTCAATTAGAATTATAATTTCTATTTTTTTCAATTCTATTATTTTCTTTTTTTCTTTTTAGGGTATTTTTATTTTTTTATAATATTTTTTTTCTTTTCTTGAGATAATTTTTTAAAAAATATTTTGAAATGGACAACGTAATTTGAAATTATATTTTTTATTTGAATTAAAGTTAAAATTCTTATTTTTTTAAAAATTTAATTTACAAATTTCTTTTTTTCACATTTTTTCCTCATTTTTTCACTTTTTTATGCATTTATTTTTTTATCAAATTTTACTTAAAATTAAAATTTTAATTTTTTTATTCAAATTTACAATTATATATTTTTTTTTATTTTTTTCATTTCTTTCTATTTTTATAAAATTTTTTAGGCTATTTTTTTATTTATTTCGAATATTTTTTAAATAAATTAATTTTAATTTGAGAAAGTAATTTGAAATGATATTTTTATTTTAATTAATTTTTAAAAATTTATTTCTTTTAAATTTCAAATTATAATTCTTATTTTTCTCGATTTTTTAAAAATTTTGATTTTTTAATGGCACTTTTTATTTTTTAAAATTTTTTAGACATTTTTTAAAAAAAATAATTCAAAAAAAATCATCTAAAATTATTTTTTTTATTTGAATTAAAAATTTAAATTTTTATATTTTAAATTTCAATCAAAATTAAAATTTTAATTTATTTATTAATTTAAAATTTTAAAAATTATTTTTTCCCATTCTTTCCCGATTTTTTTCTTTTTTTTGGGTGGAAAAAATAAAAACACCATTTTGAATGGCATTTTTAAAAATGCCATTCAAAATGGTATTTTTAAAAATACCATTCAAAATAGTTTTTTTAAAAATATCATTTTAAATGGTATTTCTTTTTTTTTTCAGACGATGCCATCGTGAAAAAAAAAGGGGTGACGTGGCAGGGAGAAAACACCATTCAAAATGGCATTTTTCCCTTTTGCATTATTTTGATAAAAAAATTAGATTTTGAATTATTTATGTAATTATTTTTTTTATATTATTTAGGAAAAGAGCTCCGAGAGAGAGCTCTTTTTGGTGGACCCTTTTTCTTTATTATTATTATTATTATTATTATTATTATTTTAATATTTATTTTTAAATCTATTCAATTTTTTTTATTTTTAAAAATAAATTTTACTACGGAGCTTGGATATTTTTATAATTTTTATTTTTATTTATTTCTGACCATAAAATTAAATTTGAACTATACAGATTTCAACTAGATGAAAAATTATGTACATGATTTGTACTGTAAATAATTTAAAAAATAAAATATATTTATATAATAATTAAATTATTTTTTGAAAAATTATTTTCTGATAGGGGAGGTCGAGGGGCGCACTAAGGTGTGCAAAGGAGCCGCGACATCAGGTGGGGGGTCGGAGGGTGCGATTGAGAGGGGAGGTGGCGCCACCCAGGAGGGGTGGGGTGTGAGGTTCTCCATGGGCCATGGGGGAAGGAAAGTGGTGGTGCAGAGGGCACAACCGAGAGAAGAAGCGGCACGGGTCGCCACAGGGGGTGTGGGGGGATCTCTGCAGGCCGTGAGGGATAGGGAGTGGTGGCATGCATAGGGCGCGACCGAGAGGAGAGGCGGCGCAGGCCTTTGGAGGTTTTTTGCAGACTGCAGTAGACAGAGGTGGTGGCATGCAGAGAGCATGACTGAGAGGAGAGGAGGCGCAGGCCTCGGGGGGTGTGGGGGGTTCTCTGTAGGCTGCAGGGAATGGGGGTGGTGGTGCATGGAGGGCGCGACTGAGAAAAGAGGCACTGCGGCCATGGCCACTGGAGGTGCAGGAGAGTGGGGGGTGAGGGGAATAGCGACGTATAATAACTAAAATATTTTTTATAATATTTTATTATAAAAGAGTATTGAAGTTAAATTCTCTTGAAAATATGGCATTTGGGCCGACTCGATGTGGGTGTGGCAAAATCGCATGTTGAACTTGCGATTTTAGACATGCAATTTCAAACGAAATGATCTGCTATAGTGAAAAATTTAAAATTTAAATTTATTTTTAAATTTAAAATTAAAATCATATGTTAAATATGTAGTTTCAGTTTTAAATTTCAATTCAAAATGAAATCGCACCTCCAAGATGTAATTTCATTTCCCCTTTAAATTTTTTTCGTTCCCACTTCATATCTTGCGTAATCGCATCTCGTTATTTTTTTTTCATTCCCGACTTCGTACAAGAGGCAAGCAGAGGGCACGAGTGCAGGCTTCGCCAGGGCAAGGGGGAGGAGGGCGTCGAGAGGTGGGCGGTGGTGGGGTGTGGCGTAGAGGGGGTGTGCAGTGCGGGTGCAGGGGGTCGGGGGAGCAGATGGTTGTGGGGGCCATGGGGTGTGAACACTGAGATTAGGGGTGGCAATCAGGTCGGATCGGATTATAAACGGATCGGGTTATATGCGGATCGGATCCAAAAAAATATCAAATCTGAATCCGACTTATTTATTAAACAGATTAATTTTTTCAATCTAAATCCGATCTGTTTAATAAACAGGTTATCCGATCCGATCCATTTAATCTATTTATTAAATAGATAATTTATTTAACCAATTTGATCTAATCCATTTAATCTATTTACTAAATAAATAAAATGTTTAGCAGACCCAATCCAATTTAACCCGTTTAATCTGTTTGTTTAAAAAAATTAGTAATTTTTGGGCCAATAGGCCCAATACTATTTACCTGAGGTATGTGGTGAGGGATACGACTGAAACAAAATCAAAATAGAAAATTAAATACAAAGAAAGTCAAGACCATCCTAGATTGAACAAAATTAACTAGTTAGAAATAATTTTTGGACTGATTTCTTGGAGTTGGAAGAAACTTATCTCGTTCCTGATGTCCCATGGCCAAAAAGAATTGCTGTATAACTGAAACTGAAGCGAAATAGTAGGTAATCTAAAATTGCTTTTGCTGTGTGGAGCAGAAAATGTGAACCAAAGCAAAGTTCTAAGGTGTGCATTCTAAAATTACTATTACAGAAGACCAAGTAAGAGAATCAGAATATGTAAAGAACAACATAAGTGACCAAAGAAGATCTATGCATGCATAATCTAGAAGATGAGGTTCAGATCCGATAATTAATCTACGACTAAATCAAAATAGCTACAATCGACTGCTTGTGTAAAAAGATCGTCCAAGATTATTGTCACTAGAAATAACTGAATCATCAAACATATATCCAAAAATCATCATAGCCTCCACATACAAACTTTAAAGCAATCTCAAAATTTCCATCGGGTACCAAGAATGACATTCAAAAACCTAAGATTAAGGATTAACAAAAATATACCTTAAATTAAGGATAAAGAAGAAAAAAAACTTAGATCTTGAGTGGCCAATCTCCTTAGTGATGGTCGTTGAGAAAGAAAGTGCGACCACCGAAAAAGAAAAAGGAGGAAGGAAAAAAAAATCCTAACCTCGAGCTGCCAACCCCCCTCAGCGACGGCCACCGGAGAAGAAAGCGACGGCCATCAAAAGAGATCAAAAAAGGAGAAAAATCCTAAATCTCGAGCGGCCAAGGTGCCAAGTGGCACAAGCCCTCCATAGTGACGATCAAATGCCGACAAAAACTTCTCTCAAGGACTAGCGATGAAGGAAGACCGAAGGAGGAAACTGGCAGCCATTAGGATGAAGCTCAAAGCATCGACTAGGTGGCTATCGAAAGAGCCAAGGAGTACAGGAGCCTTGGCCATCGTTGGGACTTGGGAGGAAGCTGGAAGCATCAGAAGAGGAGTGGAGCTGTGAAGGATTAAGGAAGAAATCAAGAAAACCCTAGAAGATGGATCGTAGGATGGGGAGGAGAAAAGATCGAAAGAGTCGAAAGGCCGAAAATCAAAAGATGCCTGAGAGACCAAAAAAGAGAGGAAAGGGTTAAAGGCTGAACCGAAGGGTTAAAGCCTTAAAGGGTTAAGACTTTAAGTTATACGGGTATACGAGTTACAACCCAATTCGATCCGAATTGTTCCAATTTATTTATTAAATGGTTAAATGGATTAAATAAGTTAGCCATCTAAAATTTGAACCTGATCCTATTATTAAATAAATTAATCAGGTTAACCCATTTACGATCTGAACCTGTTTAATCTAAATCCAAACTTGTTTAAGATGGATCGAATGCGGGTTGGATTGGCGGATCAGGTTGATTTTTGCCATCTGTAGCTGGGCCGGAGGAGGGTGGAGGGGTGTTTGTATTTGCACGGAGCGGTGACGGGGGGCACAGGGTGCACCGGGGCCTGGGGGAGGGGGGTGGGGGTGGCGAGGCGATGGGGGGTGTGGGGTATGGGCACAGGGACCGAGGGGGATACGATGCGGACAGGTGGCCATGGCAATGGGGAGGTCTGAGCATGTGGTCCGAGGGGAAGGGCACGGAAGAGCGGTGGATGGGTGAAGGTGTCACGAGTGGCGTGTTGGAGGGAAGGGTGCGTGGGTCGGCCATAGGTATAGGAAGGCGGAGGATCGAAGGAGGGTATGTGGGTGCCGGGGGAAGGGAGAAATGAAACAAAAACAAATACACATATTTGATTAGTAATAAAATATTATTATTTTATTAACAAAAAATATTATTATTAGATTAATAAAAAATATTATTATTTGATTAATAATAAAATATTAGTTTTTATTAATAATAAATATTATTATTTTATTAATAATAAATATTATTATTTGATTAATAATAAAATATTATTATTTGATTGATAATAAAATATTATAATTTGATTAATAATAAAATATCGTTGGGTGGAGAAGTCGCAGATGATGTCGAAGACGACTGGCCACGAAGAATAAAAATTTTATTTGAATATATTTTATATTTTAATATTTGATTAGATTTGATTTGAATGATAATTATATATAAAAATTTATTTCATAAAATATTATTTATTTTAGATCCAACAAAACTCACACAACGGACTTCGGATTGACAGATAGAAGGGTGAAGATAGGTTGTCAAAGATAATTAAATAATAATATTTTATTATTAATCAAATAATAATATTTTATTATTAATCATGTAATGATATTTTAATTAATCAAATAATAATATTTTATTACTAATTATATAATAATATTTTAATACTAATCAAATAATTAATATTTTTTTCTTTCATTTCTCCCTTTCAACCCCCCTCCACCTTTCTCTACCCGCGGCCGCCCACACCCATCCTCCTCCGATGTGCCACCCACCTCCGCCTTCTTCTATCCGCAGCCGACCTACACCCTCCCCCCTCCGACGCGCCACCCATAGTACCTCCATTCGACCATTGCTCCTCCGCACCTTTCATCTCAGACCACCTGTTTGCACCGCACCCCCTTGGTCCCTATGCTCGCATCCCACACCCCCTCACCGCTCGAAGCCCCCTCCCCCTGACCTCGATGAAGCCCGCACCCCCCCCCATCGCTCTGCGTGAACACAAAACCCTCCCAACACCCTCCACCCTCCTCCGGCCCCGGTGCTCGTACCCCATAGCCCCTATAACCCATCCCCTCCCCGGCCTATGTGCACACATCCCACCGCTCTCTACCACTCGATGCCTCCCCTCCCGGCTCCGACAAAACCCGCACCCGTGCCCCCTACTTGCCCCTCGGTACGAAGGTAGGAATGAAAAAAAAAAAAAAAAACCCTTTGGTACAAAGCGAGAACGAAGAAAAAAAAGTTTAAAATTGAAATCGCATATTTAACGCATGATTTTAATTTTAAATTTAAAAATAAATTTAAATTTCATATTTTTTACAATGATAGGTTACATCATTTGAAATTGCATGTTCGACATGTAATTTCATCGGGTTCAAGTCGAGTTATCTCAAGTACCGTATTTTCAGAAATAAGATAGGAGGAGGGGTAGATTTGAAAATAAATATTAAAAAAAATAATATTTTTTAAAACAAAATCCCTTCTTTGATTGCATTCAGGGATCCACGTAAGCTCGTGCTTAGTTCAGGGCTATGTCCAGGATACAAATGATTGGGTTTGGTCTAAGCTATATGAGCTGGGCTTGGTACGGTCTTTGTTCTTGTGCATGAAGAATCCTGGCATGTCTCTACAATGGCAACTCATGGGGGTGAGAATCTGCATCCAAATTTAAGCTAGCATGGATGTTGATGATGTTAAGAAAGATATCTACAACAAAAGCTAGTTGAACATGTCCCATATTAAAATCCAGAGATGATGTTTGAGCATCATCCTTGGCTCGTCTTGGTTTTATATAGCCATCATGCATTAGTTTGGTACAACTAATTAATTTGTATTTTGGAGGATAAGAAGGGGACTATAATCATACCAGCATGTATGTGTTATTGATTTATAGTTGTTCTCCTTCATGTTTCTATGATTTTCTACATTTTCATTTATTAATTGCAAGTCTTATTAACATTACAATAATGCTAATAATGAAGAAAGTTAAGAGCCTGTTTGGTTTAGTTTGAGCAAGCTAAGTAAGAGCCCACTTGGTTGAAGTGGCCTTGACTGCTTTTAGGCTGAAGTTACTTCAAGTCACATTTTCGTTTCATGGGCTATTTAGGATATCCATTTCAACTCTCCTATGGGCCAATCAAAGATTCAAAAGGACTGTTCATGGGCCTATTTGAGTGAGCATCATATTGTCATAGTTCCACATTGACTAATAAAATAGATGGCACATTGGTTTACTGGCATGGTCCAATTCTTCGTCTAATAGCTTAAATTTTTGGATCATGAGTACGTACCAAGTTGTATCATAGTCAGGCCCATTATGTGCCACCATTTTTATTGGTCATGTAGGCCCTTCATTATGAGATATCAGGGCCGAAAAGGATCCAATTGGATCGAGCAAGACTTGGGTCATGGGTGGACCTCTCATTGCTCGAGCAGGAGGCAACGATGATGAGTGTGTCAAAAGATTAGGTGCGGAAGATTGTTATTAGTCCCATACAGACTAATAAAAGGAGTGATACATGGATTTTTTAGTCTAGACTTGCCGTCCTCCTGACAACGGAAGCTTTTAAGCTATGAGTCCATGACACTAGCCATAAACCAAAAAAAAAAAAAACAAGCTTTAAGATCTACCAAGTCACCTGGGATTGGGCTGTATTATAAGAATTAATGAAAGCTCTCTCCCCGCCAAAATTCATGCGCACACCAAACCTTTTATTATCATTCAGCCCTTTGCAAATGCAAATGCGTAAATAACATCTACAGAAAGAATAGTCCATTTGTTTCTTTCTCATCTTCAAATTTTTGATCAGGCCCAAGGTGTTACTTCATATGGCCTTCCATTGATTACAATCATTTAGCCGGACTGATGAGAAATGAATATATGAAGTATTGGGATAATCCAATCAATGCGTTGTGATCATATGGAGATTGTTCAGCGGTGTATTATAGTCACATGTCATGTGATTACAGATTTATTGAGTTGTATAGTTTTAATTCGATTGATCTGATCAAGTTTTATAAGAGGAACAATAATATCTTTTAAGTGATAAAGGTAACCTCAGATGCTGACATAAAGTCTATGATAGTTAGGACTTCATCGTTCCATCTGTATAAATACAACATCGGTCCCTACTTCTCTCATACAACTCCTTACAGTAGTTTAACTTAGCAATCAAATCACCTATACAGAAAAAACTTGGCATCCACATCTTCGAAAATACCATCCACCGAGCCGGATGACTTATGCCGTATTTCCTCTTACTAGGGAGAGTATATTTTCAAGAAGTTTCGAGTTTCAACCCTTAATTCGTGCTCTTTATAATGTTGTTTGGCCATAAAAAAAAGCTGCCCCTGTTAATGATCACCAGATCCCTATCGTTCTGCATAAATCTCCATCATTCTAATCAATCTTACAGTGTGTTGTATCATATGCATGGTAGAAACTATACAAATCATTCCTATGACCTCTCTTTCTAAGACCTTTAATGAGAATACCAGACTAAATTTTGTGAAATAGAGGCAACTGACTGTGAATCAGAGGACTGTGAGGACACTGCTACCTAAGCGCGACCAATTTCCAAGTCCGGCGACCCATATGACCACTTATAATATTTATAGCCGATAACACAATATGAATATAGAAGCTCTGGTGCAACTATTTTTTGAAGACGTCCCACAAAAATGAGAAAATATTTATTGCAATAGTGATACCATGTTAAACTTGTCACAATTCAATCAAAAATAAAAAATCGATGACTAGCGTGGGATATCATTCATAAAAATCGGTGAAATACATGATACTCGATAAAATGCAGTTGCTTTTGAATTGTGATAAGTTTGATATGATATCACTGTTACAACGAATATTTTCTCCACGAAAATGCCTCACTACCACTTATACCTCTAACATCCCTAAAAGGTTTTCATGATATGCATGTACATTTTTAATTCTCTAGGTTTAGATATATATATATATATATATATATATATATATATATATATATATATATATATATGCAATATCATTATTCAGCTCTAAGTGTGTGGATATGCATTATCTAAGAATAAAACCTAGAACCACTAAGCACTTTATGGACTTGTTGGCGCAAAAATCCGCTTGCGTCGGAGAAACTGGAGTCGGAGAAGTCGCGGTCGCCGCTGGGACCTGCAAGGAAAATCTAAACCGGAGGTGGGGTTGCTCCGGCAAGACCCTCCGACGCTCAAGTCAGTTCTCTGCCTCAACAAGAATGGAGCGCTCGAACGAAGAATTTAGCAGAGTTTTGAGATAAAGAATGAGCTTATAGAATAACGTATCTGGATCCCCCTTTTTATAGACGGAGGAGGTAACGGATTGATGGCGACGTTTGTAACCGTCTGGTAGTGGGCCGTCCATAGTTAGGAGGAATTTATTGCGAAGGGTAGTGGAGCGGAATCGTGGCTATCGCCGTAACTCGCCACGTGGAATCAGTTGCGAGGAGTGGAGCAGCGTCCATTGTCGTGACTTCCAGCGGATGGGAGAATCGTCCGATATCCGTTGCAGGAGGTGGAGCAGGATCGTGGCCGTTATTGTGGCCTGTCAGGGGGTAGTGGAGCTGTGCGGAATCCGTCACAGGAAGTGGAGCAGAGCTGCGACGGTTACTGCGGCCTGTCAGGGAGTGATGGAGCTGCACGGAATCTGCCACAGGAAGTGGAGCAGGATCATGGCCGTTAAAACAGCCTGTCAGGGAGTGCAGATCCATCGGCTGAAGCTCGGAAGTGGTCGGAGCTGATGACGGAGTTCGGCTCCCGTAGGAGTCCGGGCGGAGTCCTCTGCAACTAAAGTCAGGTGGAAAGTCTGGCTCCCGTGGGAGTCCGGACGGATCTTACCGGCAATCGGAGTCAGCGACGGAGCCCGGCTCTTGTGGGAGTCCGGGCGGAGTCCCCCTTGCGGTTGAAGTTGTCGTCGGAGTCCGGCTCCCGTAGGAGTCCGGACGAAGTCTGTCTGCAGCCGTTGGAGTCGAGGACGAAGCCCGGCTCCCGTAGGAGTCCGGACGGAGTCTTCCTGCAATCAAAGTTAAAGGCGAAGTCCGGCTCCCGTAGGAGTCCGGACGGGGCTTACCAGCAGTTGATGTTGAGGACGGAGCCCGGCTCCCGTAGGAGTCCGGGCGGAGCCCACTTGCGGTTGAAGTTGTTGGCGGAGTCCGGCTCCCGTAGAAGTCCGGACGAAGTCTGCTTGTAGCTGTTGGAGTTGAGGACGAAACCCGGCTCCCGTAGGAGTCCGGGCGGAGTCTTTCTGCAATCAAAGTTAAAGGCCAAGTCCGGCTCCCGTAGGAGTCCGGACGAGGCTTACCAGCAGTTGATGTTGAGGACGGAGCCCGGCTCCCGTAGGAGTCCGGGCGGAGTCAACTTGAGGTCGGAGTTGTCGGCGGAGTCCGGCTCCCGTAGGAGTCTGGAGGAGTTATCCTGTAGTCGATATCGATGACGGAGCCCGGCTCCCGTAGGGGTCCGGGCGGAGTTGTCCTGTAGCTGTTGGAGTTGAGGACGAAACCCGGCTCCCGTAGGAGTCCGGACAAAGTCTGTCTGCAGCCGTTGGAGTTGAGGACGAAGCCCGGCTCCCGTAGGAGTCCGGGCGGAGTCTTCCTGCAATCAAAGTTAAAGGCGAAGTCCGGCTCCCGTAGGAGTCCGGACGGGGCTTACCAGCAGTTGATGTTGAGGACGGAGTTCGGCTCCCGTAGGAGTCCGAGCGGAGCCCACTTGCGGTTGAAGTTGTTGGCGGAGTCCGGCTCCCGTAGGAGTCCGGACGAAGTCTGCTTGTAGCTGTTGGAGTTAAGGACGAAACCCGGCTCCCGTAGGAGTCTGGGCGGAGTCTTCCTGCAATCAAAGTTAAAGGCCAAGTCCGGCTCCCGTAGGAGTCCGGACGGGGCTTACCAGCAGTTGATGTTGAGGACGGAGCCCGGCTCCCGTAGAAGTCCGGGCGGAGTCAACTTGAGGTCGGAGTTGTCGGCGGAGTCCGGCTCCCGTAGGAGTCTGGAGGAGTTATCCTGTAGTCGATGTCGATGATGGAGCCCGGCTCCCGTAGGGGTCCGGGCGGAGTTGTTCTGTAGCTGTTGGAGTTGAGGACGAAACCCGGCTCCCGTAGGAGTCCGGACGAAGTCTGTTTGCAGCCGTTGGAGTCGAGGACGAAGTCCGGCTCCCGTAGGAGTCCGGGCGGAGTCTTCCTGCAATCAAAGTTAAAGGCGAAGTCCGGCTCCCGTAGGAGTCCGGACGGGGCTTACCAGCAGTTGATGTTGAGGACGGAGCCCGGCTCCCGTAGGAGTCCGGACGAAGCCCACTTGCGGTTGAAGTTGTTGGCGGAGTCCGGCTCCCGTAGGAGTCCGGACGAAGTCTGCTTGTAGCTGTTGGAGTTGAGGACGAAATCCGGCTCCCGTAGGAGTCCGGGTGGAGTCTTCTTTTAAGGTTGGCCTTGTTGGTGGAGTCGTTGATTCTGTTGAGGACTTCGGCTGGGGGTATTTTATACCCAACAGGACTCATGATATTTTCTTTCCATTGATAATGGAACATGGTGTTCAATCATCTTTTGTAATGAATGCAAAAAAAATAAAGGGCAATTCAGGATGCGCATTCCTTATCACGTTACATAGCTAGCTGGTGATATTCCGAAAAATTATAAAACTTATATCATACAAAAAATAATAAAAAGAATGGTTATGAGTCGGGCCTTGATCCAGTGATGATATCCTTTGCTTAGCAACTAGATACTCTAGGTACAAATCTTGGATAGCACATCCTTATTTATTAGAATTTAATTGACCATAGTATGCATACACTACTTAGTCTACAAAATTTCTTTATACAAGCCTCATTGGCATTTAGATGTTTCCTAAACACAAAAAAGTACATATATGATACGTTGTTCAATATTATGCAATTGAAAAATGAAGGCCACTTCACAATTATGCAAGCTTCATGCTGGTATATCAGTCTAAAAAAATAATATTAAATTAGTCTCAGGCATGAGCAATGCATGTCAAAATATATATAGCTAGCTCCAACTCTCTACCCAATCAATGCTATACTTTATATAATTTGACAAAGGCATTTCTTTTTTGAATATTACAACTCACTTGTTTCCTACCTCTAAAGACAAGATGCATTTATTGTATATATCTGCATCAATGGTGAGATGATTTAATTAGAAGATGGACTTTTCTGCTCTCTAGTCTCTGCTCTCTATAGAGGAACTCGGATATACTACAAAGATGTGCCATATGGTGTGAATAGGATTTATCATCTCATAGACATTGGTTCACTCAAAACCTTCAGGTTCTATTTGGATTGGGAGAATCAGAGAAAAGAAAGGGCAAAAGAGGAGAGAAAAATGCAAGTTGAACAAAAATTTGATATTTTCATGTGGCCAGATGAATTTCCTAGCTCCACCGGTTCACAGCGGCCCAAATAAGCTTCCGGTCCGATCACCCGTTGCGGTTCGGACGGCACTGACCCGATCATCCAGTCCCCAACCCGCCGCGTGCCGGGCGTGCCTGGCGCGTGCTCTTCCTTATTATCGCCGCTCGCCTGCCTCAGCCGAAACCTAACCTTGAACCGAAGAGCCCCAACCGCATCCTGTAACCCTGTCCCTCTTTCTCTCCCTCCTTTCTTCGCTCGCTCTCGCTCTCTCAGTCTTTCGAGTTGGCAACGGAGCACCAAGAAATCACCGCACGATAGGTATGTCTTTATTTCCCCGTTGCTTCACTTCTTGCTGTTTTCCTTTCTTTTTCTCGCCCAACCCCCATGGAGATCTAATTCTAGGGTTTCTATCCTCCACTCTTTTCCCTTCTGATTTTTGGCTGCCAGAATTGCCATGAAATTATCCTGAGTAGATGAGTTTCGGAACGCTCTCGCTGTTTCTTGTTTGTGAGAATTTGGTGTATACGTTTCAAGTACTCTGCTTCAAAAACCCGGATTTCTTGTAATACAAAAAAGAGATTAGTGTTCTTATCGATTGTGATCTTGAATTGAAAAAAAATAAGAACATCAAGGATTATTGGGATAGTAAGTTGAAATGTGATATGATTTTCTGAAGAGGGTGGAGAAGTTTCGAATCTTTTGTTTCTTCCTTTAATTTTAGGGACGATTGACTTAGAGGGTCACTCCATGGTAATTCCACCGAGTGTACAGGCTATGATGGTGTACATTCCATGGTAATTCCACCGAGTGTACAGGCTATGATGGTGTACATGTTTTAAGGTCTCGGTTCCTGGTGGCTGTTGGTGTTAGAACGGTAATGAACTGCAAGTCTGTTACAAGACATAGCAGCTATAACTCGTTCTTAGTAGGTTTCCGTTCTTCATGCTGGTTATAGAGAGAGTGTGGAATTTATACCTGCTTTGTTTCATTCGGCTTAACTTATGTTTTACAAACATGTGTGCGAATCATGTGGATATAGTTTCAAGTTATATATAAAAAAGGGATGAATCTTTTCACCGTTATTATAGCTCCGATTATCTTATCATTTAAATTAAAACAAATCAAATTAAATTTGTGATCCATCTATCATGTTGATTCTGGCACTTTCAGTTTGTTGACGAATATTACTTTCTGAAGCTAGTTATTTGATACTACCATTGAAACAGTTTCTATGTATAAACATTTTTAGGGAATGGAATTGATGAACTTGTTAGATTGCACCACAAGCTAGGTTTTCCTCCAGGAAACAGAAGACTATTATATTGTTTCACATGAACATCATTGTGCAAAGTCAAGCATTCGTAAATGGATTTGTTATCTAACCAGCCTAGACATGGAAGGTCATTTGAGTATGTTAGTTCTGAGAGGGGGGGCTGTATATGCGAAACATCACATTGCCACATGATGCCTGATAGGCTACAAATGATGCTTTTCCATTGCAGATTTCCAGCATCTATGAAAGATATACTTATGTGTCTGCAGTTTCAATTATGTCCTGGTCCTGAGTATCATTGATTTTTGGTAATTTTCTATATGATGACACCAAGTCGCATGTTAATGCTATACTTTTAATAGTATCAGAGAATTGTCCATTGGAGAATTGTCTGTTGTTTTGGTGTAAAAGAATTTGCTTTAAAGTAAGAGAATATGCATCAAAAACATATTGTGCACATCTTGAGAAGCAAAATCTTATGCAGTATGGATTGTTGTCATAACCAAAATCTGACCAAGATCCCACTGAGGCCCATTGTCTAATCATTACATTTCAAATGATTCCTTCTGAAAAGCTAGTGTTGTGGAGCTACTTAAGATTGGAAAGGAAGCCATATGATCTGTTGCATAATGCCTGGAGTTTTCAATGCTTGAAGAAATTAATCCTGGATGTCAAGCCATGCGATTTTGGTCTTAGATGAAAACGATGAAGTTCTAGTAGTTGGAAATTGGAATAAACTTTCAATTTTTGGGAGCTATTGCTGGCCCTTGCTAGAGTGATCAATGAGAAAAGACAGGACAAAAAGCGATAATAGGGGCGAGAACATTGTTCAGGCCTTTTAATGATTAAGAGGCTAAGAAGCATCGCTACCCCTTGGCTTGACCATGGAAGTATGCTTCAGGGCAGGTGAATAGAATGCTAGATGGTTTATCTAGTTGAGCTTCTCATGGTTGTCGCATATAGATTCCACAATTGAATTATTCTCAAGTACACCCAGTAGTTGCTTCTCTTGGTAGAAATCTTATGCACCTTTCTAGGTTCTTTTGATTGAGAAAATGGAGAAATTGGTTTGAATCAGTTTTTAGTTCTCATATATTCTGAAACTTCCGATAGCACCGACCACCTACCTTCTGGCCAGGAGATACATGTCTTGGTAGAGAGAGATTGTGGTAGTTTGATACATCAGAACCAAGGAGGAATCAGATTATATGAAAAGAAGAAAAGTAACCTAAACAAGTAATCCTGGAGATGCGATTGAGCTATGATAAAAATGATATATGTAATTAGTTGTAATTTAATTATAAATGTAGCACAGATGTTACGCATTAAAGTGGTTTTGATTGCTAATGAATGCTCATACAAGATGTTCAACACAGTCCTTGAGGTGTATAAAAATGCCAGCTTATTGGAGGTTGGAACTATGATAATGATGATGCGTGCGATTGCTTATGCTTAATTTGAGTTGTTTACAAAATGTTATATGCTAAAGCTTTCGTAATTGGTAAGGAATACTCATGTGTCTTAAAATGTTATCTTAATGAAAATTTTGTGAAGGTTAATACAAATAAAGTAGGTGAGTTAAACGCTGAGTGGCTTCTATCCTGCCGAGCTTGTGGGCTGTGTCCATTTCTGGGCCTTGCCTGGGCTATTTAAAAGCCTTGTTTATGCTTCTGCTGAAGCAGTAGTATGTAATGTTATATACGAATAACATGTTTAAGGCTGTAGGTACTTATGAAGGGGGTCTGACATTCTATACTCCATTCAGAGAATGAGTACTTTTGAAATTGCCCTATGGGAGGCCAGCTATTCACATGAATTTGACCTTTTAGTATTTGAGCTCTGCCATTATCAATGAATGGGATTTACAACAAAATATTTTCTATTTAGGAAATTACATCTTTTTCTCCTTTCTTGCAAATTATGTCGTGCATTTGCTTGTCATGAATTATATTGAATTTCAGGGTAATGCTAGCAGTTACCCGTCAAGGTTCAGATTCTATATTTTCCCTCGCGAAAAAAAGGGTTCTGATTACATATTGCATTAGCATAGGTGAAGCCATATAGCATCATTAAACCATTTTGTTCATGAACTAAATCTTATAATTATCAATTTCTTTTTTCCCCTTTTTCTCACTGTGTGTGTGGTGGGGGGAGGGATAAAGTGCTTCATTTTAATGGTAACTAGGATACTTCATCAGAGTATAATTAATTAAGAGAAAGAATTTGATCACTGTAGGTTGCTTGAAATTAATATGACATGAAACTAAGTAGAATGAATATGTACTTGCCTACCCTATTGCAATTTTTACTTGGCTGAGGTACTAGTTTAGAGTGAACAGATTTACTCCTATCAATTGTGTTGTGGTTGGAATCCATCCTGGGTCGGAGGCGCTGGAGCGAGGTGACGTCTGGCGGGTCGGTGGTGACCGGACCTGCAAGAAAAGCTCCCGTCGGAGGTGCCTTCGGCGGAGACTCTTTGACGCTCAAGTCAGATTTTCTGCAACAGGTGAGAAAGAGCGAGCGTCCACCTCTGGCGGGGATTCTTCGACGCTCAAGTCAGATTTTCCGCAACATGTGAGAAAGAGCGAGCGTTTATAAGAGGAAGAGGAGGCGTGTCTGGAGGATCTCTATTTTATCTTTTTATAGGTGAGATTGGAGTCTTGGAAAAAGGAAAGGCCATAAAGAACCTTTTGCCCCTCATCATATTCTCGAGCACCACGCCTGATCCTTTGATTTTTTGGGTTGGTGAGTGATGTCACCTCATAGCTAGTGGGGGCCGTCTTTATTAATTGTATGGATTGACAACTAGGGTCCAGAGAATGGTGTGGCTTTGTTCATGGCCACCTTTGTCATTAAATGGAATGACATGACTGGACCATGGAGAGGCCTCTTACGGTCATCATGACAAGCTGCCATCTTTAATGACCTGACGTGACAGTCGTTTTGGAGATTTTGGACTGAGATCATTGAGTGCTTCGGCCGAACCAAGAATCAGAGAGAGTGGGCCTTGGGCTGGTCACACGTCGGGATGCGGCGAGCTTAGTAAATGCTGGAGTTGGAGGTGACGGTCGAAGTCAGCTCGTTGAGGGCTTACCCGGGTCTCCAGATTAGATGCCGAAGTGGCTCAGTTGCACGCAGGGTAACACGGCTTGATGGGACTGTGCGGGGGCCGATCTCCCCAAAGTGAGGTATAATAATGAGTGGCTTCGAGGTCGATTAGGAGTAAGAATTGGCCAAAGATCTCCAGGGAAGACGCCAAAGTTGGGGCTTCTCTTGGCTCGATGCCTGATGTCTGGGTGTCACATCTGGGCCGGTAGCTAAGGACTCGATTGAGGTAAGTATCAGCCATTCGAGCTAAGATCATTTGCCGAAGTCTCAGTTGATGGACGAAGCCAGGTGGCCGAAGTAGGAAGTCCGTTTATTGAGGTAGCTATCGAGGTGGGGTCAGATGTGCACGGAGGGTGCGGGCATCTGCGGGCTGCGCCCTATGCGGGCCGAAGCCGGATGTGTGGGCGCATCCTCTCGCTTTTCTTCCTCTTCTGCCACCTTTTCTTTGTCCTCCATCTCTTCCTCTCTTCCTTTTGTCTTGTTGTGATGCCCATGGGAGGATGGGATGAGAGAGAGAGGCAATTAATGCCTCTGTCAGGTTTAGATGACCCAAGGCAATCCTCGTAACATATGCACAGTGGACAATACACAATCGGAAACTAATGAAGTACACGGGGCAGCATGGCCAATGGAGACCTTTTAGCACCGATAGTGGGCTGGTTAAATTGTTAACATGCTGGGCCTCCGGTCTCTTCTTATCTTTGGCCCAGATGAACACAAATGATTACATCAGAAAAATGATTTGCAATGTAGTTATTCATCATGGATGGTCCTGAGTTAGTGTCCATGTACATCTGAATCTTGATGTCCCAATTGTATTTTCTAAGAAGAATTTCCATTGGTTGTATATGCAAGTTTTTGGCTGGATCATTTTCAAAGATCTCGGTCACCTGCTATTTACTTCCTGCTGTTGCATGTTGTAAGGAACAATGTTAATACATCATGTTGTCAATACAAGTCAAAAGTATGCACCATATATTTTGTAACATGAGGACGCCCAACCTCAGTTCCAACTTCCAACATCCAATACTGGTATTTGATGTTTTACATTGACAATACCCAAGAGTAACATGTGATGTCAAGGTTATTTGTTATTTGTTTTTCTCTATATGCAATGGATGTTTCCCTTTGTTGTATATGCAACTATTTGGCAGAACCATTTTCAGGGATCACATGGTCCATGCTATTTACTTCTTCCTGTTACATTTTTGTAAGAGATACTAATGCATTAGAGTGTCAATACACGTCAAAGGTATGCACCATGTGTTTTTGCATTATGATAATTTCATCAATTTGAGCTTAGAGAAACTAATACCCAACCTCAGTTCCAACTTCCAACACTCAGTATCGGTACTTGACACTGATACGTTAAGAATGCCCAAACTTAGCATCTAATGTCTAGCTTGTTTGTTAGTGTTTTGTATGTGCAATATATGGTTAGTACAAAAATACACTATGCTAGAACCGACAATCTAGCATTAAATTATCGATTTTTTTGGCTGATGTCATCTATGAATGTTAATTTTCATGTTTAAAAAGGAAAGGTGATCTTATTTTAGAAGAGTCTTCAGGTTATCAACTGGAGGAGTTGGGGTTTGGAATGTTTTACCATAGCAAAAATAAAAACCGAGAATTTATGTATTTATTTGAAAAATAAAGTTCTAGTTATCTATGGTAGACAAGTTATGACAATTATTGTTGTAATATATATTGTTGCGGTGTATTTGGATTTTTTATTGTTTAACATCTTAATACTCTAGATATAATTTAAAGCTACATTCTTGTAAGAGGCATGTTCTCTCAACATGCTACATTGCATTGTTTGCCATTGCATATAACTTTCAAGCAGGCATTGCTATTGGATAAGTATCCCCTGTTTGGCGGTCTTCCTTTGACCTCATTCGTAGCATGCTCATTTATAGAGATAATCAAAGCCGATCTCTAATTAATAACAAGAAATGATCTAGGCCTCATATAAACTCAGAAATCCTAATTTAAAGCAACTATTAGAAGTAATAGGTTTCATTCTTAACTAATCAAACACATTCAACAGCAAGTCATATATTTTAAAATCCAAAATTAAATAATTACATCTAAATTATGGTGTTAATGTTCATCAAGATGCAAACTTAGTTCTGTAGTTCATATTACTGTTATGATGTCTTATTTATTTTTGAGGATGATACAGTTTTTTCCTCTTCATTATATGGCTGCTTCTTTAATGATGCTATCACTGTAGACATTTTTATGTAATGATATGTATTCTTTGTACTCAATTTATTGATGAGATTTTACATTTTCTTACCATGTTAACATGTATAACAGGAGTTCTTGGGTAAGGGTATGGATGATGAAAATCCATTTTCCAATGGGAAGCACAAAGAGGGAAATTTCAGGAAGCGTTCTCGTTCCCATCCTGACAATGGGAAAAGAAAAAGGCAGAATTCTAGCCATGATCATAATTTTATGACTTCCAAACCTGTTGAAACCATTTATCGCATCCTTTGCCCTGTCAAAAAGATTGGTAGCGTTCTTGGGAAAGGAGGTGACATTGTTAATGCCCTTAGAGATGAGACTCATGCAAAGATAAGAGTTGCTGATGCTATTCCTGGGGCAGAGGAGAGAGTTATTATCATTTTTAGTTACTTATCGCAACAATCTGGAGAACTCAATTCTGATGAGGATCCTGATGATGTTAATTTCACTGAGAGCGAATCACAGGATATGATGCCCCATTGTCCTGCCCAGGATGCTTTGTTAAAAGTCCATGATAGGATTGCTGCAGATGAGGTTCTGCGTGGTGGTGTGGTGCATGAAAAGACCGGAGCTGATGATGTTGTCACTTCTCGCATTTTGGTTCCAAGCAATCAAGTCGGTTGTCTTCTTGGTAAGGGAGGCACTGTTATACAGAAGCTACGAAGTGATACTGGTGCTAATATTCGAATTCTACCTGCAGAGCACCTTCCACCATGTGCAATGAGCACTGATGAATTAGTTCAGGTAATTCCTTTCTGGATCCATTGTGGTTCATTCATGGTGTGGTCATGAGTGTACTCTTACTCTGTGTCTACTATTGCTAATGAAAAATGCTTTTATGACTTTTAAAGCAAAATATCACTTCCTAAAAAACTGTGCACTTTGGTAATATCATCTGTTTGTGCTTCTACAAGAAAAGTCAGAAAGAGCACTTTTAGGAGAAGCTAGAAAACCTAGCTTCTGGCTTCTCCTTCTTTTTTTTTTGCAAAGTAGAAGCAACACCAAACACGC
This sequence comes from Elaeis guineensis, assembly GCF_000442705.2. Lineage (NCBI taxonomy): Eukaryota > Viridiplantae > Streptophyta > Magnoliopsida > Arecales > Arecaceae > Elaeis > Elaeis guineensis. The sequence goes on along the minus strand of NC_025995.2, from coordinate 105,364,648 downwards.
CCTTGATGTATTTCTAGAAAATGTTTTATTACCTCGAACCTGAATACTAGAAATGTTTTAGAATAAACATATTACTTTGTTTAGAAAATTTAAAGATGTTTGCAGAATTAAGCCTTTGAATAAATATAAATAAATGAATATGTAGTGTAGTGTGTGTTGTACTCAATCTTATTTTATATATTTGTTTATATAATAGCTAGTTTATATAAATAAATAGTCCCAGTTCAATTTTAAATTTTTGCTTATTTCTGATAACTACTCTTCTGAAGTCTCTTTAATACATCTCTTCTTTGGCACATACAGCCCCTTGATTTTATCTCTTTCTGATAATCTTTTAGAGAAAGAGTGATCACTGGACATCCAAGTTTTTGGTGGGATCACGAATATCCATCTAATCATGTGCATCCAGTATGGTAAATGGTTTATAGATAGGATGAAAGCTTTGATTCCTGTCACATAGGATCTGGGTATCAAAGTAACTTGCTTTTTTATAACTGAAAGGTTAGGAACAACTGAAGGGCTTGCTTTTTATGTTAGGGTTGATCACATTGAGGTATCTCCTTTTGAAGAAGCTGGGGTGAAGGACTTTATTGAATGCTTGATGTGGATTAAGAATGCTAAGTTCTTGGATGAATTTAGATAGATGAGTTGATGTAGATTTCAATTCTAGATTTGTCTAATATAAGAAAGAATTAAGTTTGGAAATAGAATTTGCATGCTTATTGATGTGCGGGAGTAGTACCACCAGTATTTTTCTTTGTTAAAGATGGTGTAGGAAGAATATGATTATATATATTTGTATGTATGTTTAATATGTGAAGAATAGGAAAACAGCTCGTAGTGATAGGTAAATTGGCTGAGTTTAAAATAAGTGGAAGTTTGACATGTTAGACATTGTATCTGAACAATGAATCATAATAAGGTGCAATATTCAGAATGCTTCAGGATTTTGTATTGTTAGGTGTTCAACTGCATGCTGGAAATATATCTTATGGAGGATTTTTTACATTTTTCCCCCAGTTTTTGCGAGAAAGATTCTTTACATCATATTTATATGGAACACGAGGGGAGTAGTCATAATTCTAGTCCTTGGTTGTTGTTAACAAAAAAACATGGCTGCATGAGTTGAATTAGTAGCAGGGATGTGGTGCTTTGAAAGAGTAGCACTTGATGGTACATGATTATGAAGAAAAGGAACCTGGTTGTGCGCCCCCCCCCCCCTGCCCCCCCTCCCTTTTTTATTTTAGGGGGGGGGGGGGTACTGGTAACGTTGGTAATTTTCATTATAAAGAAAACCTTGTTTAGGGTTGTTAGAACATCAAAACATAAAAAAAGAGAAGTTAATAAGTTTCTGTGTGGGTCTTTTTTTTTTTTAACTTAATCCAACTCGGTTTATTCTCAAAAAGGAAAAAAAGAATAGGGATTCTAAAGTCATAAAGCATTAAATAGCACATTTTAAGCTAGGCCAGCTTTGTCTTCATAAAAGAAGTGAGCACCAGGAGCTTCTTGATTGAAGAATGAACTGGAAACGTCGAGGAGAAATGTTTTAGGTCGTTCTTTCTAGCCTGGGAGATATTTGACAATATTGTTTTTCACATTTCATGCATGTGGATTGTCTAAGTGGCTTTAAGGATCTAAGTGAAGGGTTTGATGGTTAGTTCTAGTCATTTCTTCAAGGTCATATTATGTTGACAAGAATGTATTTTGATGATTGCTGTAGTACTAGTAATATGTTTTAGGTCAATACTACTTTATCCGACACTTTAGAAGGCCTGCAGAGACAGGCTATGCTGAGGACCTGAAGGCAACTTTTAAACATACTCGTGTCTGAAGTGGTCATAAGACTGGCTTGCTATAATTGCACAATACCATCTTTGAAGAGATTACTGGAATGAATCTGGTTAATTTCTTTTGCTCTCCTATCCTGTTTGTCATAAATTACTGATCTATTGATTCTTGCTTTTTTGCCTTGTTTGATGTTGGCAAGTTCCAGTGTGGTCCACGGCAAGATTCATTGTCTCAATACCGAGCCCTATACCGGTGCCAACTTATTAGTCAGTGTGGGGCCAGTTCGGCATACTGAGTGCTGTTATACCTTCAGTACTACATACAGGTACCAAACCGGTTTGGTATGGTATGCCCCATACCATCTGGTTTGGTATGGCAAACCTTTGTCCATGTTTTCTTTCTGTACCAACCATGTTTCTCTAGCCTTTCTCCTGAAACATTCTACATCAAATTAAATTGGTTTTATAGAGCCTTTACAGGTGCATTGTCTTCTAAGCTGCTTGACATGGTGCTAATACAAGTATCCGTGGAATATGAGCAGTGGCTTATTGGCTTCAGGATTTTTCTAATAAAAAATGATTCTTGATAGCTGTTTAATCTCGTGATGGTGTTCTTTTTTGAATATTGTGATGTTTTCTGTAATATTTTATGAGATTCTTTTGTTTAACAAATGAGGCATATGCATAGTCTACTAGATTAGTTATTGAATGTGTTTCTTGGTTTTAGTTATTCCATCTAAACTTTATCTCTGAATGCGTCTTTTAGATATCAGGAGTGCCATCCATTGTGAAGAAGGCTTTATATGATATTACCACTCTGTTGCATCAACATCCTCGTAAAGAAAATCCTCCTCTAGAAGATCTTATATATGCCAGTACCCATGGTTTATACCAATCCAGTGCTTCTATGCCTCCATTGCCTCAAGGAAATCCATTGTGGTCTCAGCAGCACCCAGCTGTTGATGCTGCACCACCAATGCCATGGATTCGTGGATATAGAAATGAGCCATCTGGATATGCTCCTGGTAATTTCAGCAGTGGTCGTGCTGAAAATGAGGGAGAAACAGCAGAGTTTTCCATAAGAATTTTATGTGCCACTGTGAAGATTGGCGGTGTGATTGGTAAAGGTGGGGTTAATGTCAGACAGTTAGAACAACAGACAGGTGCTCACATTCAAGTTGAGGATACCGCTCCTGAGGCAGAAGAGCGTGTCATTGTCATCTCTTCTAAAGAGGTATATTATACCTATTCTGTAACATCTGTGTGGTGCTTACTGAAATTTATATAGCTAATGATCTTGGAATTTTACATGCATGGTAACTTTTAATTTATCCAATGTTTGATTGTACGTACAATGACGTGTATCTAAATGAATAACTTTAGGTTTTTTGGGATCCAATCTCTCCAACAATTGAGGCTCTTCTCCAGCTTCAAAGCAGAACTAGTGCTTCCTCTGAAAAAGGTGTCATCACTACAAGGCTTCTTGTTCCCTCCAGTAAGGTTGGTTGTATCCTTGGACAAGGTGGTGACATAATCACAGAAATGAGAAGGCGAACCAGAGCAGATATTCGAGTTTACTCAAAGGATGATAAGCCAAAGTATACATCAGCAAACGAAGAGCTTGTGCAGGTGATGTGGTTAGCATCATGCTTTATGCTAAGTTGACTTACAATATGTCATCCTGGTCTTCCACACGGTTTTCATTTGCAGTCATTCTTTTAGGTGTACTGATTATTTGACTTGGTCATATAGATATCTGGAAATCAGAGTGTTGCGAGGGAGGCTCTTTCAGAGATTGCATCCAGGCTTAGAGCGAGGACTCTTCGAGGTGGGAATGCTGCTACAAATACTGCACCTCCAGCCCCTTTCCGTGGATTTCCTCCTTCAGAAAGCTTGTCTAGTAGAGGACCACCACCAACTGTAAATTCTTCTATAAATCCTGCTCGAACGGTCCCTTTCCATGGTTTTGCTCCCCTAGAAGGCTTTTCTGGTAGAGGACTACCATCACCTGGCATGGTTGGATCTGGGAGTGCTGTTAATTATGATCATCCAAAGGTGTTATAATATTTTTATAATTTACCCTTATTTCTGTTGCCTCTGCACCTACAAATGGTACTCTTTTATTGTCCTGTTGATTGCTATGACTTGTCAGATTGGTAAACTATGCAATTGTCCTAGGGGCTTAATTCTCATCTTATGGTTGTGAATACGTATTTGATATTTCTTGTTCTTCTTTAACGTGCATCACCAAGGTTGCATTTTGGATGCATTGTGGAATCAATGGATATTTTGTAATATTGCATGCTTTTGAGGATTGAAGTTATAATTTCTGTAAGTGGTTGTTTGGGTGTGCTTTATATTGGTTTATCTGAGATTGAGTTTATTCTCTCCATCAGCGGTTATAGTGTACTGTTAAACAAACATCTCTTCGAAAATAATGCTTATGGAAATTTGCTTCTCAAATTTAAAGAACTATTCTTTTTTCGATTAGATATATATGATGATAGCCTTATCTTTGAAAGAAGTCAGTTACTTTTTCACTTGTTAACAAGTTACAAAACTTCATGTCTAGCATATTCATTAGCATTTATGTTGAATAGATTATACTTATGGTGCTCAGAGTTATGTCAGGCACTTCTATGCTTGATGCAGTTTCTTATAGGGATGCTAATGGTCTGAATTAAAAGTTTGTATGTGCTCTTCCTAGAGACAAGGAAGCGCCGTTATCTTAAGGATAGGCTTTTGTTATTGAAATAGGCAATGCCTCACAAGTCGGTTGAACATATTCATATAGTAAGGTCGATTTAATCAATCATTTGGCTATGATGCTTTTGTAGCATCCAACTTATTTAAATTATATTTAGTATTTTCAAGAGGCATCACTGCTCTATAGATTATTGCATCAATAAGAGAGAAAGGAAGAAGAACATTTTTCAAAATGTTATATTTTTAAAGGTTGAATTATTAGTTCACTTGAATGATTATGAAAGAGAACAAATAACTAGGTTTAACATTGACTGTTGTTACCATATGCTGTTTGTTTGAACAATTATCATGTCATGTTAAGTTATTTATGTTTCTTCTTGTGCATTTAGCATTTAGTGCTCCGGTCCTCAACTTCTGGTTTATGTTCTTTTGTTACTCAGCTTGCAGTTATACATGCTCTGTTAAGCTGTTACCAGTAAGTACAATGCAAATGGTTGCAGCATAGTTCTTGATAAACTGGGAAACTATAAACTAAAGCATTCATGATACCTCAACAATAATAAACTAATAGCTAAGTCGGAGAACATAGTTCTTAATTCTTATGGTTATTTTGCATACAAATCAGACGAGTTGTGATGGATCGTCCAGCTTTTGATTGAGCTAGAAAATTTGTCTTTGTTCAAGTGCAAAGGTTTGTAAGTGAAATGTGTTTATTTGCTTACTCATTTTTAGCTTATTTCTCCATTTATCTTGGTTTGGTTGATGTATGGATTATCTGGATTCCAAAATGAAAGGCTTATTTGAGTTTCTTTTTCCCCACAGGGATCTGGAATGCTACATGAAGCTCACGGTTATCCAGGTCCCCGAAATGCTACTGGGTAGAGTGGCTTCCAAATTTATTCTGTATGAAATAGTTTTTATAGATGTAGAAAGGCCGCTCACTTTTTGTATCCATTCCAGTTATCCAACTATGAACAGTTCTTTGGACGTTAAGATTCCTAGTAGTGCAGTGGCTTCTGTTCGTGGATCAGGTGCAAGCAATTTTTCTGATATCCGTCAGGTAAGCCATTTGGACATCTTCGGGGATTCCTTGAAAAAGTTGTAACTCAATGAGGAAAACCAAGTTAAAATAATCCTATTTCAGATATTCAAAGATATATTGGGAATTCTATCAATTTCTGACGAGCCACACGTTTAACTAGTGATCTTTATGAATGATGTTCCACTGCAATTGTCTGTCAAGTTGGAATCAGATCCATATTTGTCAACCAAATACAGACTATTCTTTCGATGCCTGTTACTTTCAAACATACAGCCTGTTAAATAATTCCTTTCTGAGATTCTTTAGTATAGCATGCCATCTGTTAGTTCAGTGAGTGAGAGCCTTTTCTTATGTATTCTTTTTGTCAGATTTCTGGAGCAAGGGTTAAGTTGCATGATCCTCTGTCTGGTGCATCTGAGTGCGTTGTTGAGATACACAGCTCTTCTGATCAAATGAAGGCAGCACACAGCCTCCATCAGTTCATAGCTTCTGGTGGACAGAATGTACCACCACCGCAAGCTCCCCGCCCATATTAGTCTTTCACCTGGAACCAGAGGTCTTCTGTTGTTATCCCAGCAGTGCAATGCTGTGTGGCTGTTGTTTTTATGGCTTTGCTGGCATGAGTAAGGCGCTACTTCGACTATTTGAGGTCCTAATTTACAGTGATTACTGTAGGCAATTACAGGAGTTGATCTGTTGATGGTACAAAAATGTGAATTGGAAAAAGCGATTATCTCTGTCTAAACTATTTATTTGAATGGCCAAGTGGTTCAACAATAGAGGTGACTTGTGTATGGCTCAAAGGTTAGATTATTCGAGTAACTATGTAAGTGACTTTGTAGGTTGAGCAATTCGGTACTTTGAATTCCTCTGTCAACCGGATTTAATAGATCCCTTTTTTTACCCTTTTTTTTTTTTTTATTTGTGGCAAAGCTCATTTCTGAATAAGTTGTTCCTTTATCATTTTTCTTTGATTTTCTATGGTTTAATTAGGCTGCAGATTCGGACTGTTGTGGGAGTTTCTGTTTGCTATTTCGCTTATGGATGGCGTCGGTTATTTGTGTGATTTTTTTTTTTTGAAGTCTAAAGGGATGTCAGGTGAGACTTATGTAAGATTTCACAAATACTGTCGGACAGTTATGTTCAGATCGCGGTAACACTGAAAACATGTCGTTTGTTTCGTGAGATGTGAGATTTGACAGAGTTCTTGATTGGCCTTTCTTCGCGATCAAAAAGGGAAAAACTGTGAGATGTAGATGTTGTGGAAGCATATTTTCAGATTAGAGGGAGACACTAGACTTTGTAAAATGCAGGATTCTCCTCAATTGGCCGTCAGATTCAATGTCCTTTTCACATCCGACGCCTCCCAATATCCTGCAGCGTAATTGCCTGTTCCATTGTGATTGCCCGTATGTGGCGGTCCAGCAACTCAAAATGAAACTTCTATTTGAGTCCTTTGATTCCATGATTGGACGTTGAATTACATAAGCCTGTCGGCTGTGTAGATCGAGGAATGAGGCTGCCCTTCCTCCTAACAAACCAGCCTACTCCTGAATCCGGCATTGCTACTAAAATTAGGATCTATATTCGTGTCATGCCCCAGTTTTAAATCCTTCCGAGGGCTGTTGTTTGTAATGATTGTTCAATTTGATGATTCTGTTGTACCGTTATCTAACGTTTTCTAGATCGAACTCAAGCAGTAGGTATGGAAGGCCAATTGACTTGAAGAGTGAAACTTAGGCTCAGAAATCTAGAAAGAATCCAAAACAATTGATGAAATATGATAGATGTGTCCCAATTTCGTCTTGGTTGGGCTGGCATATCCGGACACGGTCATGCAAAAAGGCTAGAGTTGCTATTATATGGAGTCTTGCTCTCTCTTTTTCTCTTTTGGTAGGGGCCAAAAAAAACCTTTCCAATGCACACTTCATATGGATTTAAACACACCACTATACCATGGCTCCTTATAATCAATCCAGGGATTCTCAGCCTTATTCAACATAGAGAGGTCTTCACCCTAAGACTTCCTCGTATTGCATCCAGGAAGCGTAGACAATATATTTGAGGACAAGAGAGAAAAATTAGGGATGATCAAGAGGGAATCATATCAACTCATAAAAACACCAGCCTTATAGAATAATTCCTTGCAAAAATCCCCATGTTACACGTGACCCAAAAAAAAAAAAAAAAAAGGAAGAAAAAAGAAAAGAAAAAGTGTTAAAGACAAATGTTTCTGCAGTTATCTAAAGTGAGCTCCAAAACTTTTTTAGCTGATTTATCTGCTGCTTATTGTGAAATGTACTGCCCTCAGCTTCTTCATCAGACATAGTAAATAATTACTTTTGTTTCAACGGGTGATATAAAGAAGAGCGAATACTGAATTTGGGTAGGAAGATAAATCTACACATATGTGAAATATCACTCTCATTCTGTCATCACGGCAACTGATTTGGCAGGACACCACCACAATCAACTCGAACTCGGCAAGAGAGTCATATCATTTTCCTGTTGTATGATTCTAGTGAATGGTTGGTTCTGCCATAAGCCAATACAGAACGAGCATGAAATGACTTAAAATTATGCGCTCACATTCTTTTCCAATGGTCTATGGAACCAAGACAACTTCATCTGATACATATTGATAACTGAGACTAATGTTGGTTTCATATAGAACTGAATGAGACTTTCATACATTTGCTTTCTAATCATACCAACTTAATTAACAAGTGACGGACATAGTGCTCCTTAACTGGTTGTCTCATTTAATTCTGCGCTTCAAGGGTTTGATTCCATTTAACTAACCTTAATACCTTATACTAAGAGGAACTTGACAACTTTATATAGTTAGCCTTTTCACATAATCAATAGCCTCTCCAAATTGGTTCTTGATCAAATGGGTGCTGTTGTTGTGGGACTTCTGTACCTTTGGTGGAAGAGGAAGGGAAGCTCGATCTAGATTCACCAAGCATCGGATTTCCTTGTGCCGCGAAAGAGCTTAAGCTTGTGAGGTTGGCGTCTTCTTGTGGTTGATAACCGTTGAACGGCAGTGCTTTCAATATTGCTGGACTTGGTAAGTAGCTCATGCCTAACAGGCTTGATGGCCATGGAAGTGAAGGTTGGCTTGTAGCTTCTCTAGCTAAGATCCAATTCATGTACATGTTCATATCTACCCTGTTGTTGATGTTGTCATTAATTTGCATACCATCGGGACCATTTGAGGTGTTGACGAGATTATTTAAGATTGATACATCAAGTTCTCCCAGCTCACTTAACGAGGTTGTATTGCATGGAGACTCCAGCAAAGGTGGCAATGGTGGAGTGTTCGGTTGCGTTTTCTTTCCATTGGAGCTCTTCTTGAAAACCCTACAGACAACCCACTCCTCCTGTGGAACAAAAAGGGATGTTATCCATTGTTATTGAAAAGGTCTTACATACAATAACTAGGATGCTCTTTGAAAGTTCCATTTCTGCAAGACCTTTGTGGATCTGTAGGGAAATTTGGTCTGGAGCCTATACTCATGCATCACCCAATTGGTCTTCTCGCCCTTGGGGGCTCTTCCTTTGTAGAAGACTAAGGTTTTCTTCATCCCAACCAAGACCCCGCAGTGGAAGATCTCCTTGTCTTTGCCCGTTGTCTTCCAGTAACCAGCGTCGGTCGCTCGGTTGGTCCGCATCCCAGTTGGGTACTTGCGATCCCTCAAGCTGAAGAAGTACCACTCTTTCTCCCCCATGCTTGCCTTCCCTGCAATCATTTGGAACCAAAACAATTAAATTCTCTTCAAGTTTCGTTACCAAGATCAAATAAGACTTGCCCCAGCAATATCCTATCACTAATTCTTTGTTCTGAACAAGATATGTTTACTGGTTGAAAATAAAAATCATGATTCAATGCCATGCAAAACTGGTTATGAAAGGGAAAAGATTAGTATGAAGACCCCAAATGGACATGCAACTCGGGTTGATATTGAAGACGAAACTTGTGTACCTGGGAGGTCCCAAGGCTCGCACTTATTGAGATCGACATCGGCGATGGCTTTAGCAGCGAATCCGAAGTCCGAGACCTTGCGGGTTAGGTAGTAAGTGATGAGCTCTTCGTCGGTAGGGTGGAATCTAAAGCCAGGAGGAAGGTTTTCCTCCATTTTAGGCTAAATGTGGATAACTCGCATGGGTTCAGGAGTTGGGAAGAAGTCCTCTTAATGTTTAGGATCTGTCTTAGAAGAACAAGAGCAGCACTAGTAGCAGAGGAACATGAACGACAGATATTAATAAGGTCGGGGAATGTCACCTTCTAGTAGTAATGGAGACTTTTTCTTCTGGATCTCTCTCTCTTTTTATTTTTATTTTTTTTAGGTACAGCTTCTAGATCTTTTTTTAAATCTCATCCACCTCATTGAAAAAGATGGCGAACGTATTGCAAAGTTTGGATTGCGAGAAATTACAACATTGGTTCTTATTACGATAATGCCATCGAAGTACCTAGTGGGAGAAGTGGTGGAGGGGTTTCTGTAGTGGCTTGTGGGTAACATTGGGACGAACGGAGGGCACTTGAAGGGGAGTTGGAGTATGGGTCGCACTCCTCCAGATCCCCTTGTCCCCCCGTTCCAACCAACTCCAACCGTTCCTACCCACCCGCCTAGGTCCGCATAGCCGCGCACGCTTGGTTGCCACCAGCCAATGGAAACGCGACGCAGTGTTCCCCTGGTGCATTGCACGTGAGAACAGGCTCTCCTGCAAGCTTAGTTTTTGTACTCAAAAATAATTAAAAAAAAAGTTTTTGTACGGCATCCTCATCAAGGGACGCTAACAGCACTCGAGGTTACATCACTTCACAGTTATTTTATAAATACCGAAAGCCGCAAGTACTAGGCAATTATACGCACTTTCCATTCTACTTTGGGAAAAACTTGTCCTTGTTACCTAACGCATTTTTAGCATGAGAAGCTAGAAATTAGATTTTTTTAATTTTTTTTAAAATATTATTTTCATTGTTTTTAAGCACTTTTTGAATTTGTTTTAAGAATATTTTTTGAGCAATTCAAATGTATGTCTAATTTCCAGCACTCATCCAGGCATTAACAAGTATGGGTAACTTTCTGCCTCCAAAACTATGGATATAAAAAGAATTTTAAAAAGCATTAGTGATATGCAGAATCAATCACGTATATGTAGGCTTAGAAATAGAGATAGGTAAATGCCGAAAAAGTTATGAACCATAGGTACAATCATTTTGGCATTGATTGATCCTCTTTGATATTTACTCACAAGAAATTTATGAGATCTAATTTTAGTCATTAAAATAATAGGAGCAAAACTTGGTAAATGCATTATTTGTAATATTTATTATTATAATGGATTATTAAAATATTTGTATGTGTACAAAAAAGCTCCTAGTCCATATTTGGTAATCATAAACTCTAGTTTTGTTCTGGTACGGTAATCATAAACTCTAGTTATCCCTATATTCCCAGCAGCTAATTGATTAACTCATATGCCTTGGATAATATGCTTGTATTTAAAATATTTGAGAACCATGATCACAAGATTTGGCACCTATCTAATTTTTTTTTTTTTTTTTGTATACACCAGACTTCTTAACCTATGTGCATCATTCGTGTTAGAACATATTTAGCACCCGTCTCCATGCCCTAACCCGGCTTAGTTCGGTTCAGCTCAGTTCGCATGTACGTGTATTAAAGATTTTCTTTCGAACCTCCTCAAATATCCTTAAGGGCATAGCCAAATCCTTTTCACATATAAAGGACACAAGAAATCTTTTTATTCCCCATGTAGGACTAAAAAACCTCAAAACAATATGAAATAATATTTGGAGGGAATTGAATTGGAAATTTTAAGTTTCCAAAATTTTAAATTTTCTACCAACAATCTCTCACAAAATTCAAAATTTTTAAATAATATTAAAATAAAATAATACAAATTTCTGAGTGCTTATACTATGTAATGGGTAAAATGACTTAACCTTACTTAATGTGAACAATTTTCATCTGAAGAAAATGAAGTAAACCAGATCTTGAACTACATTTTTTTGACTCAGACTTCAACTACCATATACACAGTGCAGAGATCCTTCATTGTTAGTCTGTGCATTAATGGCTCTGTACAAGTATCTTGATTTTTTATGAGAGTTACTGGAGATTGGCTAACTCTCATATCCGTAGCTATGTACGGATACTCTCACATAGGTGAGCCCCTCCAAGAATGATGTAGAGTCACATCTCATGAAAAATACCATCTCGAATCTTATTCATAATTACAGCTCTTCCTTACTATACATAAGAGCACTAAACACCATAAGGATAGGATAGAGTCTATGACTTCTATATCAAATAAATTATATGTACTCTCTGACCAACCAATTAGCTTGTTATTACCACATTGAATCTCCTTCAAGGGGTCTCCTATCACAGAGATTGGGTTCCCACTATTGAAAAGTCCTTTATAGGCAAAATCCCATCCCTCTCGGTGTCTCAAGAATCTTAATCCTATTCAAGCCTTTAGTAAGGCAGTCAGCAAGATTTTGATCAGATTTTATAAAATTTAACACTATTATATCATGCTTTTATTGCGATCTAATAGACTTTTATCTTAACTGAAGAAAAAATTATCTGATCGCATTAGATACTAGAAAGAAAATTGAATAGATTAGCAATTAAAATTTTTATAATGTTTATAAAATCTTACTTTGATTCGCAGTGGAAGACTTGATCAAAGTGAAAAAGGTTCCTCAATCGATCTGCTTCGTGAGATCTGAATGCGCAGATCTTCTACTTCGTATGCACGTCAAGCAACGTAGGAGAGAGGGATGAAGAACTCTTCAAGAGGAAGAAAGAGGAGACCCTTAAGATCAGATTTTAAGGCTAGGAAGGACCCTACATGCCACACCACCAAGAAAAGGGAGGACGCCAAGAGGAAAGAGATGCCCAGGGGAGCACGCCAAGAAAGAGGGGATGCCCAAGAGGAGATCTCATCTCTAAACTTAAGCTTGATTAATTTCTCTCTTTTCCACACCCTTCCTTAAATAGTCAAGAGATCCTAGATCAAATTAAAAATCTTTATGTATTAGAAATAGGACTCTCCATATTTGAATCAAATCCAAACTCTCTAAACATAAGGATTCCCAAGCAAAGTAAGAGAGGCGCTAACTTGCACCTCTCTCTTCATGCCGCACACCCAAGGGGACCCTCCCCCATCTTGATCAGCCCATGTGATGAGAGAACATTTGAGAAATATGGCTAAATCGATCAAATCAGATTTGGATTTAATTCAAATCTAATTCGAATCCGATTCGAATCAAATTCGAAAAGACTGCTAATCCTAATCCAATTAGAATTCTTGTTCAAGTTCAACTTAGTTAATTAACCCAATTAGTCTTAATAAAATCATATCTAATTAATTTAGATCTGATCTAAAATAATTAGGACTCGAATCCAATCTCTTATAATTGCTTGAAATATTAATTTGATCAATTTCATCTCCGAAATCAAACCTACACCTCATGTGCAGTGCTAGTTGCATATAGTCAATGTTTAATTCTATATGATCCATAACTTAATTTTCAATTAAGTAAATCTACATATTCAATTAAGTCTCATACTTTCAAATTGAATACATAAATATCTGATCAATTCTTTTCTATGTTGTTTGACTTTGTGCATGACTCCATAGATTTGAACACTAAGTTGGTAGCATAGGAACCACTTCCTATACTAATCGAAGTAATCATCTAGTAATGATACCCGATGTCTAGATAAATTAAATATTTATAAAGCAACATTCAAGATCTTCGATATATGGTAACTGCATAATTCATCCTTTTAACCCTAATTCTCAAGGTGACTTAGGGTTTAATTATCAACCTTGAAATAGTCATCTTCATTGTATTTCAATCTTTTTCAAATGCCATTTCTTAGTTATCTACGTATGATTGTGACATCATTCATAATGACAACACAAAAATCACTCTTAATTGAAAAAGTAAATCCATCTTTGATTAAAAGGCCTACAAAAATTATGTTCATCAAAAAAGATGGACAATAGTGATAGTCACTTAAAACGATATTATTAGAATTAAGAACTAGCTCGACAATTTTTAAAGCTAAGATTGAAACATGACTTACATCTCTCATATTCATAAATCTCTCGTTATTTTTAAATTTTTTACTAATCTTAAGTGCCTGCAATGAATTGCAGATATAAATCAGACTTTTGATATCCAATATCCAGATAGTAGTATCATAGATAGAGAAATTATAAGATATTATCATATAAGCATTTTGATCAGCAATCGATTGTTTATTTCTCTTCCTTAGTCTGTTTGGATCAAAGAATGCTTCTATTTAACCCTGATCTGATAGAGTACAAGCATCCATCTTTTGCCATGTATCACCACAATCATGTCCTTGTAAGAATAACTTAATCAAACTCAACCACTCGAGAACTTGACAACATTGGAATATCATTCAATAACGTCACATTATGCTGACCTTCGTACTAGCTAATGATGAAGGACCATGTGTACCACACAGAAATAGATATATTTAATCTTGTTGGTTACACACCCGATTAGTTTATTAGTCAATTTAATCGCCCTATCCAAAGTCTCGTCATGCAATTAGGATACGTAAGGTTTGGTGGACCACAAACAAACAAGGAGGCTACTGTGGCTAACAAGAGCTCACCAAACCTTAAGACCCTTATCTCTTCTATACGCGTGCTTTCGCATTCGTGGGTTTGAAATCTTGCGTTGATGCGGCTTCTCTGCTGCCCGTTATCGAAGGGAAAACGTGGTTCCGAAGGTGAGAGAGCTTTTCGGGGATGGTGCATGGCCTTGGTTCACGCCTATAAACTCCGGGTGTTCGTTCCTAACAAGAAGAATTTCGTTGGGTACTGAAAGCGATGCCTTCTCGATATCACTCGCCTTTGGGTACCACTGACCAATTCCTCCATCATTACCAAACTGCATTTATAAATGCATGAGGGGAAAACAGCTAAGCTTCTTGCACCACTCCTTTCTTCTAGATGTCCCTTGGTTTCAGAGACGAAGACGTCTTAACTGGTATTTGAGTTGCTATATATGTTTTTGTGTCACTGGCTGTGGCTGTACTTAGTCACCTCTTTCACCGAAAGCCAACTCGCAGTTTGGGCCTGGTTGGGTCGATATTTAGCTGGCTCTTGGTAGGACTCCAGTTGGAGCATGTCAGCAATTTGAAGTTATGCTGGCTAGGTTATCATAGTTGAAAGCTCATGTAACCTGAAGCCAACATAAATTTCTATGTAAGGTTCTAAATCCAACATAAATTTCTACGTTATATGGTTTTTCCCCTCCCATACTATTCAAGTAGAAAAAGCTCTGAGCCCATTTTAACCAGACGTTAGCACATGCAATAGGATTCCCTTTCTTGGAATGAAACATATATATATATATATATATGTTGTAGGGCTCCTAACCTCAAGTGAAGTAAAATCATCCATAATTTGGCCCGGTTTTGGTGGCATTCCTTCTGCATTCCATATCTATATATTAAACCAATATAATATGCAATACAACAACATATGATCAAATTAGAAAATCATAATCATTCAAATTTTCCTGTCACGTGAGCCACATGTGCTGATGCTAGCTATGAGAAATTCAAAGTGAATTGGACGCACCATCCAAGCACCAGGGCAACTTAACTTTTAATGCCTATCCATTGGAAGAACTAGATTGGACTTATCAATATCCCATATGCTAGAAACTCTAGTAAGAAAATGCAGTTCTAACAGTGCAGCTTTTTTTTTTCTCTCTTTCTTTCTTTCTTTTTTCCTACAGTAGAAACAACAGTGCAGTTTTAAGACATATCCTATAAGAAGTTGACTAATTCGCAGGGCAGATCTTTTATATATTTTTGTCCTACTTTACTCCTTTTTCAGGCACAAGCTACAAATCATGCACCAGACACAGGACAGAAGTGTTAACTCACATCCTTTGAGCCTATGGAAAGTGGATTAGCACCCAGCACAGGGTTGTGCCTTTTCCCCACTGTACCAATTTTGTCAGTGCCGCTCAAACAAATTCTCAATTAAAGAGTGTCAACCTTCCTCAACCATAGAGGGGTAACTTAGCACCCAGCACAGAGTTGTGCTCTTCCCTGTTGTACTAAGTTTTTTGGTGCAGCTCAAACAAGTTCTCAATTAAAAAGTGCTATAACTTCGTCAGCCATAGAGGGATAATTTCTCATTTTGCGATGATAAACTGGAAGATCCCTCTATTGGAAAACGTGAAAGTCTTCAATTGGTTGGTTTACAACAAAAGGATTCTCACTACTGATGACATAGATAAATCAGATTGGTCCTCCTCCTCCTCCCTCATGTTTATTATATGGAAACGAAGAAGAAACAGTGGATCATTCATTCTTGAAATGCTTCTACTCCTGCCTCATATGGGACAAGATAAATAGGGCATTATCAATACAGTCTACGCCAACCTTAGTGGAAGAAATCTGGATAAAATGAAGGAGATCAATCATGGTTAAGAAATTGACAAGAGCAAGCAACTGCTTGGTCCTGATGGTTAGGTGGAGTATATGGACAGAGAGAAACAACTGGACTTTTATGTTTGAGGCCCAGTCAGCAATGAAACTGCTGGAACACTCTCTAGGATTATTGGATAGCTGGATGGTCTGTTTACAAGAACAGATTCAAGACCCTCTGCAAGAGCTAATGAGCAAGATGCTTAAGGATACCAAATCACCAACCAAAGCACGAAGCAGAGCGGCATATAGAGTGAGGCTTTTAAAGCCAATTATTATTGATTCGTAGCCAAAAAAAAAAAAAAAAAAAAAGGAGGTAAAGTGGTCGCTGCTACTGTAATCGAAAACAACGAAACAACGACAGCCCTCAACCCTTTTCTTGCTTTTGCTCAAGTTAAGCCAACTCGGCTTATGGCCAAAACAGTTATATGTACAACAGTCCTTTTGTACATCAACCATTTTCAACAAACTGGGTAAGAAACCTCCCATTCCATCAAAAAAAAAAAAGGTCCTATGTTTCTACCCATATGTGATTATTTGTACAATTAACTTACGGTCTTCAATTATGAAATTAATGAAGTGACAGTGTCACGCCCCGAACCCAACACCCGGATCGGATACGTGATGGCCATACACTCCTTAGAGCAAGCCCTAAAGAATATGCAAGGCCAAATTAAATCATTACAATCTTATCAACCATAATATTTAATTTCAACAGTAATTCATAAAACTTGCATAATTACAATTAACATTCCTTCAATCCTCTGATCAAGTATCAACGGTACTCTATCTATGCATCCGCTCACTCACAAATCCATACCATAGCCAACCATGGACATCTTGTAACTCTGAGAAGAAAAGAAAGATAAAGGAGTGTGAGCTTTACAGCCCAGTAAGAATTCCCATATCACACTGATATAGTAATATAGTCTGAAAATAAGGATAAGCAATAAAATATAAAATCTCATGTTCAATGTTCAGAATAATGCAAACATTCATAAATTTTCTGTCTTGTCAAAATAGATGCATCATCATATGTTAACAGGTAAAACACTTTTGTTCAACAATTATTTCATGTCTTATCTTTCATTTCTTCTTTCACAATCACATGATTTTTAACAGTTTCCTTCTGGCTCTGGACTATCCAAGTCTATACCTCAGTCATCATCCGGATCGAATCCACTTTAAAAAGTCTTTCAAGACTGTCCCAAGATGAGCTCCTGACCGGCTGTCCCATGTACCAAAGCCTGTGAGAGGCTGTCCCAGGCATAAGCTCCTGGCGGGCTGTCCCAGGCATGAGCTCCTGGCCGGCTGATCCACCTGTAAGCCAGTGGGGGCTGTCCCAGGCATAAGCTCCTGGCCGGCTGTTCCACATGACAAGGCTAGTCCATACCATATATCTATTTCTTTTCATTTAATCATTATGTGTTGATTTCATCAAATCAATTCTGTCTTGCATTATGATCAATTCAGATATGTCATATCCATATAATCATGCCATCAATCTCTGATACATATATATTGACATAACATACTCATGCTCAAAATCAAATAACAGTATCTCAGGTATAATAAATTCATCGATCTCAAATCTGACGATACAAAACCAACGATGCAAGACCAACAGTAAAATAGCATATATATAATAGTGATCATGTACAGGGATTCTTACCTTTACCGGTGACTGATCCAAACACAGAAATCAATGTTCTTCTTTGATTTATGAATTTCTTTAACAAAATATTCCACTCGATATCATTTGCAGATGATCATCTCTTCGTAACCCTGATCAATATAAAAATCACATATGGAGAAAATTACCGATAATCGACCTGATAACACAAATCTAGGATCTCTCTTAGGATTAACCAAAATTAGGATTTACCTAAGTATCTGGATCCTCCACTGATCCATAAGACTTCTAGAGAGAAAAAAAATTCATGAAGAGAGAGAAAATTCTAGAGAGAAAAAGTAGAGAGAGAAAGTGGAGAGAGAAACTTTCGTATCCTTTCGATGAGGCACTCATGATTGAGATCATCAGAGGTCCTATCAGGGTGACTCAATATGAATCAAGTGTTATAAATTTTGAATAGAATCGGACTGAAAATCAGATCTACCGCACGAATTTCGGAGCAATCTCAAATCATCTTATTTTCATCTTCAAGTTTATTCTAGGGTTCATGATGCAATCAGAGAGGAAGAAAAGATCCTAGAGAGACAAAATCCGTAAAGAGAGAGAAAAGTCTAGAGAGAGAAAATATAGAGAGAGAAGATAGAGAGAGGAGAGAGAAATGAGAGAGAAAGGAGGGAGAGGAGAGGGAGAAAATTTCTCTCTCTTCTTCTTCTTCTTTTTCTATTTTTATTTTTTTTTTCTTTATTTTTCTTTTTCTCTTTTTCTTCTTTCCCTTTTTCTTTCTTTTTTTTTTTCCTTTTTCTTTTCTTTTCTTTTCCCTTTTTCTTTTCTTTTCTTTTCTTCTTCTTCTTCCTTCTTCCCGCGGTCAAAAACAGAGAACCCGCGCTCTTTCCGAGCGCCTCCCCCATATCCGGCCAGGTGAGCCACCTCCGGCCACCCTTTCCGGCAACGTCCCGACGCCGGCGGTGCTACCCTGTCGGTGGCAGTGCCACCGTCCCTGTTGCCGGCGGCAGAAAAGGAAAAAGATCACACAAACAGGGTATCCCTGTTTGAGCCCGAACCGGTACCTCGCCGGCTTCCCAAAAACACCGATGACCGGAGAATAAAAAGGAGAAGAGGAATACCTTGTTCCGCCGTCCAAAGAAAGCTCCAACGACCCCCTTTCTTCTAATCAACCACCCACGGTAACCTTTGAGAAAATTTCTCAAATCCCTCGATTTTCCTCAAAATTTTTGTTGTAATTTCCTAAGAGAGGACGGGGGATCTTTATACTGGAGGTTTCCTACCCTAGCCGGACTCTTTGAGTCCGATTTTGCTGGAATCGTGAAGGAAGAAGACTCCGGCTAGGAGTCTTCCTCCTCTATTTTTTTTTTTTTATTGGCTGTGGCTGATTCTGGACTGGGGTGTTACATTCTCCCCCCCTTCAAATAATTTCGTCCTCGAAATTAAGTTATGTTGTTTGAGATACCTATTTCAAAGTATACATTCTTCATGTTATTCTCAAACTTACGATAATGTCATATATATTATTTATTTCTCATGATCTTGTTATAACAAAAATTATTTGAAATCTCAAACTCATCCCTTCTTATTGATTTCTCAACTTTTGAAGGACTGTAATATTTTAGACTTGTATTAATATACCACCGTTATTTGTCTAATACATTTCACTCGAAATTCATAATTATTTCAGACTACCCTTGATAGAAAATAAATAAAGGTCAAACATCGGGCACTCTTCATAATCATCGATTTCTTTCTTCTCTTGATCTTCCAACAAATTTTATATGTAATCTCTCATCTTAAGAAAATCTCAATCTTCTATATCAGTTCGAGTAACAATATTAAATTTTAAAAATATGAGATCTATGTTAGGACATTCTAAGTTTGAACTAATATCAGAACTATCAAGCTGTTAATAACCTTGAGATATCTAGGATTTCTTGGTATTATCTACAATGAAGCAACCTACTGACAAAATAAATTTTCTTCTTTAATTTAAAAATAATATCAAAAGACTTTTGATCCACTTAAAAAAAAATAAACTATCGACTTGAAATTCAATGCAACTTGAAAGATCAAAGAATCATATTCAGAATATGATATTTTGAGTAACCAAAGATTTCATCAAGATGTGTATCTCATATTCTCATAATAAAATTCAAGTATATTTTTCATCTAAGATTGAGTTTCATATATGATCCTCCTATAGGTTCAATGTTCAAAAATATTTCTCTCTCATATGATGAAATTTCTTCTTGGACCATATCCTAATTAACTTTCTTTGATAAGTCCAAATTCATAATGTTCAGACAATTATCATCGAAATTAAAAAAAAATTATCATGATCTTCAATCATATAAGTTTTACATTCCAAAATCCTCTAGTATACTCAACATATCTTATCAATACCTCCCACTTTATTCCAAGGTCAACTCTTTTCATACTTTGGTCAACCTTACTAATTGAATCTAAGATATAACTCATCAATTCTATTATAGATATCATATGCCACTTATACATAAATTTTATCTTAATATCTATTGATTCGAAATCTAAATATTGAATCTTCTCTTTTATATCTATCATGTTCCTCATGATCATAACCTAAGTTTAAATATCACTAAAGTCATAATTTCAAATAATTATAAGCTTAAGCTTAAATACCACTTAAATTATATTCTCTAATGATCATAACCTAAATTGTAATATCAGTCTATTACATCCTTAATGATTATAACCTTAAACTCTGATATTATCTATCATACTCTATCGATTATAATCTCAAAATTTTGATATCACTTATATGACAATCCCTAGTGACCTTAAACTTGGGCTCTAGTACTGTTCTGTCATATCCTAATCACTTGTATCATTATCTCCAAATGAACGTAACCTAAGCTCTAAGCTCAGATGTCACTCTGTCATATCCTACTGATCTTACATAAAGTTTTAATATTTCTTTATAATCTCGGGTGACCTTAAATCTGAGCTATGATATTATTCTATCACATCCTAATCATTTATATCGTAATCTCCAATGTTCATAACCTAAGCTCTGATATCACTCTGTAATATTCCAATCACTTATATCATAATCCCTAATGATCATAACCTATGCTCTGATACCATTCTGTCACGCCCCGAACCCAACACCCGGGTCGGATACGTGATGGCCGCACACTCCTTAGAGCAAGCCCTAAAGAATATGCAAGGTCAAATTAAATCATTACAATCTTATCAACCATAATATTTAATTTCAACAATAATTCATAAAACTTACATAATTACAATTAACATTCCTTCAATCCTCTGATCAAGTATCAACGGTACTCTATCTATGCATCCGCTCACTCACAAATCCATACCATAGCCAACCATGGACATCTTGTAACTCTGAGAAGAAAAGAAAGATAAAGGAGTGTGAGCTTTACAGCCCAGTAAGAATTCCTATATCACACTGATATAGTAATATAGTCTGAAAATAAGGATAAGCAATAAAATATAAAATCTCATGTTCAATATTCAGAATAATGCAAACATTCATAAATTTTCTGTCTTGTCAAAATAGATGCATCATCATATGTTAACAGGTAAAACACTTTTGTTCAACAATTATTTCATGTCTTATCTTTCATTTCTTCTTTCACAATCACATGATTTTTAACAGTTTCCTTCTGGCTCTGGACTATCCAAGTCTATACCTCAGTCATCATCCGGATCGAATCCACTTTAAAAAGTCTTTCAAGACTGTCCCAGGATGAGCTCCTGGCCGGCTGTCCCACGTACTAAAGCCCGTGAGAGGCTGTCCCAGGCATAAGCTCCTGGCGGGCTGTCCCAGGCATGAGCTCCTGGCCGACTGATCCACCTGTAAGCCAGTGGGGGCTGTCCCAGGCATAAGCTCCTGGCGGGCTGTCCCAGGCATAAGCTCCTGGCCGGCTGTTCCACATGACATGGCTAGTCCATACCATATATCTATTTCTTTTCATTTAATCATTATGTGTTGATTTCATCAAATCAATTCTGTCTTGCATTATGATCAATTCAGATATGTCATATCCATATAATCATGCCATCAATCTCTGATACATATATATTGACATAACATACTCATGCTCAAAATCAAATAACAGTATCTCAGGTATAATAAATTCATCGATCTCAAATCTGACGATACAAAACCAACGATGCAAGACCAACAGTAAAATAGCATATATATAATAGTGATCATGTACAGGGATTCTTACTTTTACCGGTGACTGATCCAAACACAGAAATCAATGTTCTTCTTTGATTTATGAATTTCTTTAACAAAATATTCCACTCGATATCATTTGCAGATGATCATCTCTTCGTAACCCTGATCAATATAAAAATCACATATGGAGAAAATTACCGATAATCGACCTGATAACACAAATCTAGGATCTCTCTTAGGATTAACCAAAATTAGGATTTACCTAAGTATCTGGATCCTCCACTGATCCATAAGACTTCTAGAGAGAAAAAAATTCCATGAAGAGAGAGAAAATTTTAGAGAGAGAAAGTAGAGAGAGAAAGTGGAGAGAGAAACTTTCGTATCCTTTCGATGAGGCACTCATGATCGAGATCATCAGAGGTCCTATCAGGGTGACTCAATATGAATCAAGTGTTACAAATTTTGAATAGAATCGGACTGGAAATCAGATCTACCGCACGAATTTCGGAGCAATCTCAAATCATCTTATTTTCATCTTCAAGTTTATTCTAGGGTTCATGATGCAATCAGAGAGGAAGAAAAGATCCTAGAGAGACAAAATCCGTAAAGAGAGAGAAAAGTCTAGAGAGAGAAAATATAGAGAGAGAAGATAGAGAGAGGAGAGAGAAAAGAGAGAGAAAGGAGGGAGAGGAGAGAGAAAAAATTTCTCTCTCTTCTTCTTCTTCTTTTTCTATTTTTATTTTTTTTTCTTTATTTTTCTTTTTCTTTTTTTCTTCTTTCTCTTTTTCTTTCTTTTTTTTTTTTTCCTTTTTCTTTTCTTTTCTTTTCCCTTTTTCTTTTCTTTTCTTTTCTTCTTCTTCTTCCTTCTTCCCGCGGTCAAAAACAGAGAACCTGCACTCTTTTCGAGCGCCTCCCCCATATCCAGCCAGGTGAGCCACCTCCGGCCACCCTTTCCGGCAACGTCCCGACGCCGGCGGTGCTACCCTGTCGGTGGCAGTGCCACCGTCCCTGTTGCCGGCGGCAGAAAAGGAAAAAGATCACACAAACAGGGTATCCCTGTTTGAGCCCGAACCGGTACCTCGCCGGCTTCCCAAAAACACCGATGACCGGAGAATAAAAAGGAGAAGAGGAATACCTTGTTCCGCCGTCCAAAGAAAGCTCCAACGACCCCCTTTCTTCTAATCAACCACCCACGGTAACCTTTGAGAAAATTTCTCAAATCCCTCGATTTTCCTCAAAATTTTTGTTGTAATTTCCTAAGAGAGGACGGGGGATCTTTATACTGGAGGTTTCCTACCCTAGCCGGACTCTTTGAGTCCGGCTAGGAGTCTTCCTCCTCCTCTGTTTGTTTGTTTTTTTTTTTTTTTTTTTTTTTTTTTTTTTTGGCTGTGGCTGATTCTGGACTGGGGTGTTACCGACGGTATGATCAGTGTTGAGTGTATCTTTAGTTTGCAAATTCTAGAAAGACCAAAAAGAATACTTTTTATTGGAGCGGAATGAGCAGAGCGAGTGATGCGTGGTGCAATGATTGGGTCCAATTGGATTCCACGATTCGAATTTTTGAACTACGACCGACTGGTCTGTCCAATTTTTGGTACAGACCATTTCGGAATTGGGGTACGGAGGGTTGGTTTTCTTTGAATCAGGCCTGTACGTTTGGATTGCTTGGGCTCTTCTGCCCTCTACTCTGTTTTGTATCTTTATTTTTTCCTTACTTTTGCCCTTTTATTTTTTATTTTCTGTTCTCATTTCATATCTAATAAAATGCATGAATGACAGGTTCTTCTACCATTTTGCTAACAATGTTATTTTCATTCGGATGCGTGGTGATTTGCAAAGACTGCCATAATTTCCATAAATTTGTGAAACATTCTCTCATTTTCTTCTCCTTCTTCTTCTTCTTTCGGTTTTTTCTTTCTCCCACAATTTTCTACTTCACTGGGTCTCATGCCAATGCCCATATCTGCAAAAGTACCAGAATTTCCTTGGATGACAGATTATACATGCTTATAAAGATGTCATTTCTCTTATTTTCTTCACAAATTTTATTAATTAATATCTAGAATAAAAAATGTATATGCATGGTAAATCACGAGGCAAATGCCGTGTTGATCAATCCTAGTGCTAGAAAGAATCTCCTCATAGCTATCATGTCATAGGGTCCGGGTGCACTGGCGCAGTTTGAAATGTCATTTGATTCTCAATGATAATGTGGCATGAAATAAATTTTGATATTAGATCGATGTTCTATAGTACCTTCTATATGCTAAGCTGACTGAATGTTCCCACTTCCCAGCATATATTGCTCAAATTATATTATAAAGCTTCGATTTTTCTACTTTTGGAAGTAATGGTAACTAGCAAGTCCAACAAGAGGTAAATTATATCTTGCACGACCCGTGCCAATGTGGCTATGCGTTTTATCAATCAGTTTGTTTTCTTGTTATGGGTTAATCATCGAGATAAATGTATAATGAATGGATTCATAGAAAAGAGATGAGATGATCGATGTAGCAGATAGCTATATAGTGTATATGATGCAAGATATAATATTTTCTAACAAAATGGGTAGATAACATGGTTATCACGTGAATAGAGCGTGAGCCGAATGTTCTAAAGTCAGAAGGCAAGCGGGGCATCGCGGAGGAGTAAATTTTTTTTTTTCCTTTATGTAACTCTTTCTTCTGATGGTCAGTCCCTATGATTTATCAAGCTCGAACTTCGAGGCCGTCCAGAAGTAGATGCGTAGGGTAAAGAGAGGGGAAAGGAGTGGTGGAGAAGTCCTAAAGATCGTCGAAGTTTTAAACGATGATCCCAGAGACATCATTTTAAATACAGTTTTTCGTTCTAAATTAATGCAAGCTCGTGCTGAAAGGGAGTCCTACCAATAATAAAAGCACGGAGAGAAAAAAGAAAACTAAAACTTTAATATACCATAGTTACAACTATATGAGGAAAAAGATATAGATAATTAAAGGCAAAGGCAGTGGCTTGGGTGATTTTTGGAAAGTGGATAGGAGTCCATAATATGTGGTGAATTTTGATATTTGTTTCTATCAAGTCACACTAATACACTGATGAGTTAATGGTGTAAAGTATTGCTTGAATCCCCAACTACGTTGTGTATTTTGTATTGATCGAGGGCTCGTGTGGAAACTCTGATTCACTTGGCAATGGACTTGCACTGCAGCCAGAAGTAAATAGTGAAATCCCTATAAAATTTGCCTAGTGAGTTTCAACGTTGATTCTAAAATTATATTTGTTTAATATAATAATAACCTATCCAATTATAACTAGAAGGTCAGTTAGTAATTACATCATAAATGGGGCTTTCAACTTTTGTGTTCTCATGTTTTATTTAACATGTCTTATTCCATTGGGTTACGATTGAACCTGACACTGCTTAGCCAACACTAGGTAAAGCGAACAGTGTAGATGCAAAAATGGACTTATGCAGCGGGGACAACATATTTCTCTCTTTATCTGCCGACAATATAAAAAGATATTCTTGTCTCACTTAGTACATAAGAAAGTAATGGTTCAAGGAATCCCGGCGCCTATGTGCATGACCATGTGCATTTTCCATCGTAAGAAGTCGGACAATCAAATTATTTATTTCTTATTTTTTCAGAGACATAGCAATTAAACAATGTTTGTTGTTTACATTTAAAATAAAATTTTGTTCCACTCTTAATATCTTTGAATCGTATAGTTGTTATCGTACGATGTTTATTTGTGAGTTCTCGATGGTGAAGGAAATTGATGTTGTACATTTGAGAAACTCAACTTAGAATTTAACAAATTTAATGGCAAAACAAGTTAACTTACAACTTTATTTTTCAAAAATTTAAATGAAAAGATTGGATAAAATTTATAAAGCGGATAGATCACATAATACTTCTTAAAAGAATAAGAAATAGATCGTAAATGAGAAGTTGAAAAGTTTTGATCCTACTAATGCATGCATAGGGATAAAACTAAAAGCCTGATTGCATAAAGATCTAAACAAGTTGAATTCACAGTTATAAGCTCATGAGCTTGCAATTCCAATATTAATCGAAACATCATTTTGGATACTCTTAAGATTCGGTTTTAACAAATCGGCACTTTCCCAGGCTAAGTTTGTTATTGGAAAAAAAAGAAAAACAATAAGAAGCATTACTTGAGAATAAACTAAACCACATTTAGCAATAGCATACAGTAAACGTTCTTTAGGCTCTGTTTTGACCCATCTTCTTACAAACTCCCAAAACAGACAAGCCTCCTAAAGCATACGAAACAGACACGCTTTATATCCGGGCATACCAACTTGCTTTTGGGTCAAGTCACTTGAACCAGAAACCAAGACATGTCGATTTTATTTTGGCCCTCAAAAATCAGATTGGGACCCATTGGCATCCCTAATATCTCTGCTTTAGAGGCCATCGTCCTAATCTCGTTTTGAGAGCCGGCTGGCAACTAACTCCATATCATCCAACTTTGCTTAGATAAAGCAGCCATCGTAGTCCCTAGCAAGTGTTCAAAAGCAAAACCACCTCCTCCTCCTTCCATCATAAATGCCCCAGAACCTTCTCGCGGTGCTTGGCCTGGAGAATCCCAGTCACCCAGTATCCTCCCTTCCTTGCCATGGCCAAACCACCTTCCCTTGCCAGAAGGAAGAGGGTGTGATGTTTCTCCTCCATGCCTCCATCTCTCTTAGCTTCTTGCTACTCCTCATCCACCTCTCTTCCTTCCTCCTCACCAAGCTCTTCACCTTTCTCCATAATAGAGCCATCTCCAAACACCAAGGGTAACTCTCTCTCTCTCTCTCTCCCTCCCTCCCTCTATCTATCTAACCAACTTACCAACTACTTTTAATGCAGGGATGTTCAGCTCAGTGCTTTTCAACATGAGAACAAGACCGTGTCAACCTCGGACGGCTACTCCGAGAAGGATGTCGCCGACGTGGTTTGCAGAGAAGATCTACCGTTCTTCTACAGGGCAAGCGGCGTCAAGGATTCCCTACTTACCGAGCAAGCAAAAGATTCCAATGAGCAGCATTCCTTGGAAGGAGAGGATAGCTCTGTCTCGGAATCCCAGCACGGTTCTCTGTCAGAGAATCTTGGCCATGACAAGCTTGGAATCGAGTACGGTGATGATCTGATCACTGAAGTCCTAACACCTTCGGATTGCTCCGGAGCCAGCCCAATCATATCGGCGTCTGAAGAAGATGTTGCTTGTGAAGGTAATCCTTCTAGTCCGAGTTGTAAATGTTACGATTCGACTCCCTCTTGTGCTGACATTGCCGGTGCTGTTGATAGATGTTTGTCACGAAATAGAAGCTCATCGGACTCATGAAGAGAAGAATTTTTGGGAGGATGAGACATTCTCTGTGGTCAACAGCTCTCACTCAGATAGCAGAAATTTTCGGCTCGAGGAAATCCATCATGGTAACGAAAATTCTGGCGAGTCCACGTCCAAAAGCTCTATTGAATGGAGAAGCTCTGCAATCCTCAGAGATTCGGAGACAGAATATCCCTTCTCCTCTTCATCCTGGAGGAGCTCTTCCAACTGGGAATCGTATGCACTCTTCCACAAGTATGACGAGGAGATGATGTTCTTCGACCGAATCAGTTCACGAAAGCTCAGAGAATCAGGTTCTTCAATATATCCTCCTTGCTAATTCCCCAACACCCCCCTCTCTTTTTTTTTTTTCCAGTCTCAATTTGGCTTAGTGTAAGCATTTGCTTTCAGAATTACTGAGGTCCATAAAGTACCAATCAAGATCAATTTCCCGAAGGATAGTTCGCAAATTATTCATGAAAAGTAAAAACTCATCGATGAGAGATATGGATCCATACTTGGAATTGGAGAGCGCTTATGTGGCTCAGATCTGTTTGACGTGGGAAGCTCTTAATTGGAATTACACCAACTTCGGTCCAGCGAATTCCGATCGAGACATGGAAGATTACTGCTTTCCTGCACGAATTGCTCAGCAGTTCCAGCAGTTTGAGGTCTTGCTGCAACGATTCATAGAAAATGAGCCTTATGAGCATGGTAGAAGGCCTGAAGTCTATGCCCGGGTGAGGAGTTACTCTCCAAAGTTGCTCCAAGTTCCAGAATTCAAAGGTGCCATAACTTCCAAGTCCTACTCTATAGCTGCAATGCTTTTATTTCATCATAAATTATGCTTGATCTTACTTCCTTGGTGCTATTTCAATTGTTTGATAAAAAGATTCGGATCAGGCTGACGAAGGCAAAGAAGATATGATTTCATCTACTGAATTTTTAATTATTTTGGAACATGCGATCCGGACCTTCATGAATTTTCTCAAGGCCGATAAGGAAAGCTGCTGCCAAATGTTGAGATCACTCATAAAGAACCAATTAAGTTCGGTTGATCCAACTCTTCTTCATTTGCTCAAGAAAGCTAATAAAAAGGTTAGTTGCGCTGCCTATTTAAGTTCTACCATTTCGCTTTTTTCGCTTATCTTTTATTTGTAGTGTCATATTGCTCTTAACATGATATATATCTTCAGAAAAAGATGAGGCTCAAAGAACTTGGGAGGCAGTGGAGATGTCAGAAGAAAGGGAAGACAAAGGAGGAAGAGGGGATGGAGATTCTGATGGGGCTAATAGACATGAAGGTTGTGTCAAGGGTTTTAAGGATGCCTGACATCAGCGAGGAGCAGCTGCATTGGTGCCATGAGAAGATGAGCAAAGTGAGAGTTTGGAATGGGAAAATACAAAGAGACTCCTCCCCACTTTTTTTCCCCGTTAACTGACTCTTCCCTTGTATAATCTACTTTACCTTTTTAGGTTGCTTGATGACTGGATAAAGTACTTGGATATGATATGTACCAAATAAAAATTTCTTGGATATGAGGACAAGAATTCCAACCTTCTCTGTAAATATAAAGCACCGTAAAGATACGGAAAACTGAGAGGCAACATCTAAACATGGTTGCATGTGATGACATGGATTTCGAGGATTTGGAAGCCATGTCGGGTATAAAAAGGTGAAACGTCTGTGATTTCTTCATGAACATTGAAAGACAAAGCTAAGTGAAGAAAAGTGAAAGGCATGAGAGTGGAAGGAGTAGAGATAGAGACAAAGCGCAACTCCAGCATTCTTTTGTCTTATAAGGGAGATTTGGTAATGGTCCCTGAAAATGGGTTTTGGATCAAAAGAGTTGAAGGCAAATGGCAAATCAAGAGTCTATATACAATATGGAATGACTTTGTAAATAATTTGGTGACTGGGGCTCATACGTCATCACAAGTATTTTGCACAACCTTTGCATTAGTCAAAATATATGCCCCTCCAATCTTAATTAAACATATCCATGGGACATCATGTTTAAGACGAAAGGAAAGGAGTTAGTTTAAGAAGTTCTCTTAGTTCCCATTTACATCCAAAAAAAAAGAAAAAAAGAAGGTTCTCTGTCCCGCCGCTAGTTGATGTCCCGTCTCAAATCCGGTTGGAGGTCAGCAACGTACCGTGCACATGCTTAACCTATTAGTCTTCAGCAACTTATTTAACTGCAGAACTATTCTTAGTAGAGTACAAGTTAATTTTTATAGAATTTGGAGATGTTTATTGATTTTTCTAGGCTAGGTCATTAGATTCTTGATCATGATCATTAGCTACTAATCAAGTTACTGCAATATTACGTGAAGAAGTGGGGGATCCATATTAGCTAGACCAATCTTAGTTCTATTTAGTCAATCAACAAAACTGAACCTGCAGTAAATAATAAAAATAAATGCATAGAATAAAATACAATTATGATATCCAATTAATTGTTTTTCTTTTGGTCTGATTGGAGAGAGGAGGAATTAACTATTTCGATTTACTCGACTTAGATCTCTCAAAAAGAATAATAGAAAATTAAAAAAAAATAAAATTCTAAATTATTTTTTCTTATTAATTGAATAATAAAATTGATTAGAACTTTTTTATTTGAACTAGTAAGGTCAATTCTTATCAATCTGGGTTGAATTTCTTTTCTAGGAAAAAGAGAATCGGTTATGGCTTTTTTTGAATAATCATGACTAGTGATGTAGAAAATATATTTAATCAAAATCTTACTTAAAAAAAAAAATTACTTTAACTGGTCAACTTCTAGATCTAAACGTCGTCACAAACTCCTACTTGTGGTGTACACTATATCCTCTAGAAGTGGCCCTACCTTTATAGTATCTGTTGAGAGGTTCTAGTGTTTGACGTGTTAAAAATAGATGCGGAGTAAAAAAGATGTAGCCCTGGTTATGGTTTCCAATCAAATTCTAGTGCAGTAGTTTTTTTTTTCAAAATCGTGTCAAGATATATCTAGAATAACTAGTACTATAGTATAGAGAGGATATCTTTAATCCCACATCAATTATGAGTCAAAAAAAATATAGTTTATATAGATTGAAATCTTTTCTTTTCCGTGAGATCTTTTTTAAAAGACAAAATCATGAGCCTCCATACGACAATATTAGAGATCAAAGCAGACAGTATCTCATTTATGTGAGTGCAGAGGCATAAGCTAACCATTCAAGTTATCCGACCTTGATCCATGACCGCAATATTGACGCAGTTTGTCGAAACGCCTCCTACCTACACATACTCTCTTGACGAGAGGCTATATTGTAGTGTAGAGAAAGCATGTTTAGTCCCAAATTGATTGTAAGTTAAGAGAAAGTATGACTTATATGGATTGGAATATTCTCTCTCCCGTGAGACATCTTTTAAAGTCTCCCGTGAGACATCTTTTAAAGGATAAAATCGTGAGTCTCCGTGCGACAACGTCAAAAGTCAAAGCGGATAATACCTCACGTATACAGATGCGGAGGCATAAGCCAACCATTCGAGTCATCCGATTTTTTGACCCATGACCGCAATAGTTAGAATTATCCATAATGTATCTCATGATTTTCTTAAGTCATTTTCACCCAGTAATTGGCTTTTCTCCCAGCATGAAGTATATATCTAAAGTACTATAAGCGGCTTAGAAATGTCATGCCTTTTTATCTACACAAATCAAGCAAGAAAGAGTAATCGATAGGCTCTCTTCTTGTCGAGTAACCAATGAATCTCCCTCCTCTCTGTAAGAAAAATTTAAGCTGATAAGAAAAGAGCCAATGATGTATATCTAGTTTAATACTTCCTCGGCATACAACCTAGACCATGCACATGGAGGTACTGCAATAATTGAAAAAAAATAAGGATAAAAATTTGATAATCAAATAAATAATTAGTATAGAGATGATTTGAACTCGTCTTCCAGCAAATTTGTGCTTTGTTACCGTATTGACTAACTAATTTAGGCCGTGTGGTTGGCAAATATTTTAAGAACTCCAAACCTAATGGTCAGCCAAGAGATACTCGCAATAGGGCAATTTGTGCAACCCAACCTTCCTACAGGTCCCCTCTATTGCCTTCCTAAATTTATCATTTCTAAGACCTAGTTTTCATTTGGAAAAGAAAATATTATGAGAAGAAAATAGAAAACAAAAAAAGATTCACTAAATTATTTTAGGAGTAACTCAAATATAGTACTCCTGCCCACGCGCTCAAAGGATGTCATATTGGGCGTAGATTTTTCTTTTCTTCCCTTTTTTTTTTTTTTTTCCTTTTCTGCTTTGGTAATAGAAAAGTGAGATAACTCAACACAATCCAATGAATGGGATGCCCCCTCCGTCGGCTCTGATATAATGAGATAAGCTAGAAGAAAAATCTTCAAACCAACTTTTTGATCAGGCCTAAGCCATACCCCAGCCTACCATCCAGCTCACAACACATGGCCCGTTCGTTTGTGGAGTTGGGCTTAGTGAACCAACTTTTTTAGCAGGCCCAAACTAGTGTACCACCATCCAGCCTAAGTGTCAGTTTGCCGATGCAAATGTGGCTACAAATGATAATGTTTCTAAGCGAAATTCTTTGTGCACCACAGGTGGTTTATGTGATTGGTTCATGTAGCCACCACTTTCTAATACATATTTAATATCTACAGTTTTATTTTTTGATTTGAAAATTTTGAATAACAAAAATATCTATATCCTTTGTAAAAAATTATCTATATTATGATATTTTGAATGTAGAAAGTTATAATTTTGACATAGAATGTCATAATATGCCACAAGATATCACAATTTTTTCAAAAAATAAGAGTATTTTTATCATTCAAAATTTTTAAACGAAAAAAGAGAATCGCAGGCATTAAATGCGCGTTGGAAAGTAGTTGGATAAAAATATCCTTTCTATATTATACATTCTGAGTTATATTATGACATTCTGCATGCAGAAAGTCATAATTTGATATAAGATGTCATAATATATTACAAGTTGTCATAATTTTTTGGATCACATTATGACATCATGTATGTAGGAAGTTATAACATGTCACATGATGTTATAATTTTTTTTAAAAACAGAGATATTTTCGTTATACAAAATTTTTATATAAAAAAATAAAACTATATATATTAAATATATATTAAAAATAATAACTATATAGATCAATCACAAAAAATAAGATGTTTTACATCGAATTTTTTATACCGTTCGTAGTACACAAAGAATTTCTCATATTCTTAGATGCAATCGGAAGAAAAAATACCCAACTTGGAAGGCACATGCGAAAATGACCTTTGAAACTTTTTTGTTATATCCAGACAAGTGGCAGATCGGAGTATGAAAATACTATTTTTGATAAAAAATATGTCGACAAAATCGATTTGACATCAGAAAAAATAATATGTCCATTGGAAAGAAGTGGAGCCATTTAACCCAAAAAAAAAAAGACAAAAATAAAATGATCTCCTCCAGTAAAATGAAAAATTGGGTGCAAATGAGAGGAGCACTAATATTTGATTCCTTCAAAAATAATATATGGGTTAAATTGAAATAAAATGGAGTTGATAAATGTACTCTTTATTATG
Source organism: Elaeis guineensis (assembly GCF_000442705.2). Lineage (NCBI taxonomy): Eukaryota > Viridiplantae > Streptophyta > Magnoliopsida > Arecales > Arecaceae > Elaeis > Elaeis guineensis. The sequence goes on along the minus strand of NC_025995.2, from coordinate 105,331,845 downwards.
TCATATCAAAATTTATCTTAAATTCTCAACTAATTAGTTCACGTGGTAACCAATTCGAATTGGATCGGACTAGATCAAATACAAATTAGGTCACATATCGGTTGGATAAAATATTCATCAACTCGAATCCGATATATTTATTAAACATATCAAAAATTTAGATTTGAACATGATTTATTTATTAAACAAATAACTCAATCTGATTTATATAATTAATGTATTAAACAAGTCAATTCAGATTAAACGAATCGGATTAAATAGGTTAAAAATAAAATAAATAGATTTTATATGTGCTAAATAAATTTTAAACAGATTAAATAGATCGAATTATTATTCGAACTAATTATTAAATAAATTAAATAAATTAAAATGGATAATATGGATCTAAAGTTTAAACCTATATTTAGCCTATTTAATAAATATGTTCAAAAAATTTGATCTATTTATAATTTAAATTTATTTATATCAAATCCAAATATATTTAAAGCAGATTATGTACCAATCAAATTGACATATTAGATCGTAACTTGTCATCCATTCGTTTAACTTTGAATTGACTTGATATGATTTGTTTAGATTATTTTAATTTATACTTAGATTATTGGTAGATTATTGATCAATAATTTTGATACTTATCATCCAAATAGTGGAGGTTACTCGTTTAAGTTTTGGAGATGAATTTTTGATATTTAAAATAATTTCTAAATGACTTCTTAGAAATGATCAGCAATACCCTCATTATTCTAAAAAAAAAATAGATATGATGGTAACATGTAAATTTCTATATATCCATCAAAAAAGAAAATATATACGGCTATAAATAGATTGAGTTGGAACAAGATCTAGCAAGGCCTAAATGATAACCTTTTTGGGTCCTACAGCTTAGGCCCATATACGATCCGCAAAGAACATGGAACAAGGTTGTTTAGGTGACATCAACTGACCTAATTGTGATCCAAATTAGGCTTATTTGAGTTGGTTGCATGCAATCAAATCTTTGAGTAGATAAAGCTTAGACTAGGTGAATTATCAAGGCAGCAACGTCTCGCTCCACGGTGACTCGGAGAATCTTTTAATAATTTTCGCATTCCCCGTCAATATTTTAATAGTTTTTAAAATCTAAAAATAAACGAATTAATGACATGTCCCCTAGAAGATAATTCTGCCCCCGACAATAGAGCTTTCGTTTTGTCGGACCGAAATTGAAATTTCGGGTTTGACCAAAAAGAAATTGGCGCTTCTACCCTCTTGCCTTGAAACTTGTGGAACAATGCATGTCGCAGGATGGATATACGAAGAAACGCTCAAATGAACAATTTGGGTGGACGAGAAATACTACCACTAATCCAAGGGCCAAGAAAGGCTTCAATTCCACGCGTCTTTCTCTAGCTCAGGAGCCCATGGACAGCGCTGGTGTCAATCCGCCCCACCCGGTCTCTTAAAGTGTTGAAGCCTTGCGCGGATCATCTCATCCCTCTCGATTCTTGACCGTGGAAAAACGGCCACGAGAAGGCGTAGGCGTGGGGAACAGGAGAAAGGGGGAAAAGAGAAGAGCATAGGAACAGCAGCCCCTCTTATTTCTTTCCAAGCTTCCGGTAAGACTCATCCCTCCCGTTTTCTCCTCCAAATCCCCTCGCAATCCAAGATTCCTTTCTCTGCTCTCGCCCAAATCAAATCGGTCAAGATCAAGAATCGCCAACCACCTCCGCTAAAAAGTCCAATCTCTCGCTTTTCCTTTTTTTTTTTTTTTTTGTTAATCTATAATCTATTATGTAAATAAAAACCCGGAACTTTTCTCGCTTTATAAATGGTTTCAAAGCCTCCGGCCTTCGCCAACCTCTTTCGTCCGCCTCCCACGCACGGTACTTCTTCGCACCCGGTTCTCTTTCCTTTTTTCCCCCGACCCTTGGAATATTCTTGGTCTGACCTTTAATAGATTATATTAGGGTCGGGATCTCCTTCGACCAGCACCAGAAGAAAAAGAAGAAGAAGCAGCCGCCGGCGAAAGAGGAGGAGGAGGGAGGAGGAGGAGGCAGAGGGAGAGTCGCCGCAGCCGTCCCTCCAATGACGGCCGTCACGAGGTGGGAGGGCGTCGACGATAGGCTCGCCAAGATGATCACCGAGGCCAATCTCGACCAGGCCCCCGAGCGCCGCAGGGTCCGGGAGGCCTTCAAGGACGTCCAGCTCGGCATCGACCACTGCTTGTTCAAGGTATCTTGTGTCTATATCTATATCTTTCTGTCTTGAAGCCATGCTCCACTTCATTCGTTTCGATTCTTGTAGTCCTTAGTGTTCTTTTACTGGCACGGTATGATTGTGCAACAATCTGAGGTATGATATTGATGTTCGAGTTTCTTTAGCCTTGGGAAAGAATGGCGAGAGCTTGAAATAAAGACGGAGTATCATGAAAGATTAGTTGATTGAGTATCGACTTGTAGGGTGTGTCAGATTTGCCTATGGGTTACAATAAAAAAAGAAAAGAAAATGATTTGCCTATGGGAATGCTTGGAATTAGGGATTTGAAGTGAATGATTCTTGTTAAACAAATTTTGGAAATCAACAGGAAGTATGGAGTTTATGTCTGCTTGGAGTGCTTCTACCTACTTTTGGGCATCTTGTTCTTCCTACCAGTTGTCACCAATGAAAAAAAGGTGTAGCGGCATATTGAACGGGTGGAAACCTGCTGGTTTTTTTAGTCTTTTTCATATGCAGTGGTGGAAACCTGCTGGTTTGTATGGTCTTTTTCATATGTAATGGTGGAACCCTGCTGGTTTGTGTGGTCTTTTTCATATGTAATGGCGGAAAAAGAATGGAATAGCGCAAGTGGTGCTCTTTGTCGGTCATTTGTGAGTTGGAGTTTGGCATGGTTACCATAAAACATGCTGTCATATTCTTGTCCACAATTTGGATGTCTGGCAGCTAAAAAATGCTAGAGTTAACTATTTTTGTTAGTGGGTGCGATTGAGAAAAGTGAGAGGAATTGTTGTCCATGGATGTATCTGCCATTCATATAATGCTGAGTAAATTTTGATTTCTAGTTTCCCTTCTTCTAATAAAGTCAATTCCATCATGAAGTTACCCACAAAAAAAAAAAAAGAAAGCCAACTCCATCATGAGATTAATGGGATTCAGGAAAAACATGCTTGAACATGTTACGAGAACCAATACTTAATTTTCTTAAATATAAGGTTATCTGCAAACTGTCCATCACCAAATGCAGTGAGGTGGTACAATTTCTAAACTATAAAAGAAATAAATTTGAACTGATGAGAATGAAAACCAATATTGCAATTTTGCAAGCAACAAATTGGATATCAAAAGGTACTGGCTCCAATTTGGATGTTGGTGTGAAAGATAGAATTGTAGATATGAAATAGTACAAGATGAATGGACAACTATTAACAGATTAGTGCTAATAGTTTTTGATGCTTAAGCATTTGAGGTTTTATTCTTTCAATAATAAAAAAAAAAACTTATGGAAAGATTTTATGCATGATAGACTTTCAAATCCGGTAACTTCTGGGACTAGAGATTATCTTCTAATCGGCTAAAGCAATATTATATTATCAAATTGGAAGTAAAAAAAAAAAAGGGAAGAGAAGGGCAAAGAGAAGATGAATGTATATATAGAGAGAAGCAGAAGAAAAATGTTGAAAAGAAGATAAGGAAATGAGGATTTGGTTGCAATAGCAAAAAATAATTGTGGATATTGGTCCTCATGAGGCCATCAAACCTGAGTTTAAAATAGCTAGGATGTGGTAGTCCTGCTTGAAGATGGTGGTTGTAGGAGTGGAATAGGTGAAATGCCTCTTACAAGATAGCTGCCCTCTGTATTGTACACATGGTTTGCGTATTGTCAAGTATCATCTGGTATAGGATGTACTGTATCATACCGGTCTTGTATCGGTATACTATCTTATACCATACCGACGTTCGGTACGCTATCTCATATTGTATAGAACTGCATACCAATAATATAATATGATGGTATTGGTATGAGGTCTGATACTAAGATGGCGAACCTTGACTATAAGTGCACTTCTCCAAGAAGTCATCCCATTATTGTAAACTCCTAGGTAAGGGCCATGGCATATGCACCATGGGGTAAATTTCTTCCTTTCTTTGCATATCATCCAGAAAATGTAGCCCAAGGCAACATTGCATGACTTGATGCAAGCATTGGAGCTATACAAGATACTACTAATCAAATAACTAATACACGTGTCTTCAAACTAAAATATTAATTAGACATATCAAATAAGTTAAATTTCTCACTCCAAACCCATCTTACTGAATACAGTTGACACCATTATGGAGTTCAATGTAAGCCTCCAATGTTGATAAAATTTGGTTAGAGGTCTCCTTTTCCTTCTAATTTAAAGCTCTGGCCTTTGAGCCTCATCCTACTTGGTCATATTTCTTTCTGTGGTTTAGTAATAATCTTTATTCTGTCCTTCGGTAATTGTATTAGCTAGTTCTCATAAACATTTCTTTAGTAAGGAGCATTCATCATTTTAAGGGACTTATTGTATTTCTATTTTCTTACTGTTTATCCATGAACGTTTATGGGAAAAATACTCATAAATTTTCCTTCGTTTGTATAACAGGCACAGTATAGTGGAGTGATAATGAAGGAGGTAATAATTTTTTACATATGTACAGTTTGTTCTTCATGGCTTAAATAAATTATATATGATGGTAAACGGTCATAGTTGAATAATGAATAAGAGCCCTAATCACATGATAGTGGCTTGAAATTGGTATTTGTCATCATGTTCCTTGTACCAAATGGCATTTTTGCTATATGTTCTTGCCTCAAAGTACTATACTTATTAAGTTATTTATATATAGTCATACGAGGTGAATTCTAGAGGTTTGGAAATCTTCTCCAAAAGTTGGCTTCCAGAAGGGTCTAAGATGAAGGCACTGATTTGTTTCTGTCATGGTTATGGAGACACGTGCACATTTTTCTTTGAAGGTATGTGTTGTTCCCTTGCAGCTTATAATCCTGAACATGCATTAGTTCTTATAGTATCTTTGATAGATTGCATTACTTATAACTACATATATCACAAACATGTTTCTTAAAGGGATTGCAAAAAAGTTAGCAACATCTGGATATGGAGTTTTTGCATTGGACTACCCTGGATTTGGTCTTTCAGAAGGACTTCATGGATATATACCAAGTTTTGATACCCTGGTCAATGATGTAGCTGAGCATTTCTCTAAAATCAAAGGTATGATATTGCCTCCCGCCTCATTAAGGAACTTCTTCTAACCATTGAATACAAATCATATGACACACTCTTTTCTTGCCACTCGTCAACATGTTGATGCCCATGTTGCCTTTTTAAATTTTGAGCATGCTGCAGCTTGGGCAATTCTGGTCAGATCCATGGGAAACCTGAGGTTGTTCCAAACAAATTTGCAACCTTAAAGTGAACAAAGCAGACTTCACTATGACTCTATACTAGATTGAGCATCCAATTTGACTCCAAAATTTTCATTCCAAACATGAAGAGTTGGGCTAAATAGGGCAGGTTTTGGTTCTTGTCAGTTAAGGTTGCCTTAATAGGACTTTGATTGTTCATGCACAAGATAATTTCGTCTTGGCTGATAGTTTCAGGTTAGTTTTGTGTAGTTCCACGTCTGGTTGTGTTGAATGCAGCCAGAACTGTAGCCAGGTTGAATTATTCTGTCCCAAACCTGACCCTAGTTTGGTACTTTGTTCTGACCTAACTTAAACTATGGGTTACGTAGCCTTGAGTATAGGTTCGTTAACCTACGTTTTTGCGCCTCTTTATCAAAAATTCAAGATTAAGTTGTGAGAAATGTTGTTAGTCTAATTGTTGAATTTTTAAATGCAAACATACTGTAAAAGAAAAAAAGAATAAGAAAACATGGCTTATACCATCGAACTGGATTTGACCTAATGCATCCTATTTCACCACGAGCCTTGCTATTACCTAATCCTCAAAACCGCAAACCTGTCTTGAAAATGTTTTTTACTTCCTCCATCTAAGTTTGCTTTCGTTCTTTGGGGTTTTTGATATCCAGGCAAGACATGGTTGACACTTAATTGATAAGCGATTGGCTGTCAAGAAGTCAGTTTCTCTTACAAATTTGAACAGATATTTTTAATAAGGGAATAAGGGGATTTAATTTCAGCATTCACTGGTCAGGGATTTGCAGAGGATTGGAAAAATTTAAATAATTCTAAGTTCGACTCTTTTATGTTTTCTCATTAAAGGAGAAATAAATGGCAAGTTGCATCCAGTAAAAGGTTTTTAGGAACTAGGTTTTAGGTAAATAAGGTCTATGCGAGTTATCAGGTTGAGAATAGGATGTAGACACATTATATTTACATTGTAAAAAGATTCTGATAAACTAATTAGATCCAAAGTTTGCTGTCTCGGTATTGGACTTGTAGTCATGTACCAGTACCATTGTATTGCGGTGTTGGTATGTGTTTCAGTACGGTACGAGATGGCATATTAAGTGTCAATATAGTACGATACATTGTACCGGTGGGAGACACCGTATCGGTACAAGACTGGTATGATATGAGGTGTACCCTGCTATTCGGCCTGGTACATCATTCCATTATCAGATCTATTATGTACAGAAATAAGGAAAGAAAAAGTAGGTAGAAATAGATTGATAGATTGAGAGATGTGAGAAGGAGGACATCTGAATCGAGGAATCAAGAGAAGGAAAGGAGTATATGTCTATGTATGGGGATGGCTTTTTAGTTCCTAGGTAACAACTATCTTTGTTGTTCCCTGTGCATAATGACAGATTTTACCTTTTTATCTTCACACACTTTTGGTCTTGCACAAAAGGCTTCTCTCATGATTGTCATTAAATTTCTCATGAGATTTTAGCTCAAACTACTGAAAAACGACTACTGGTTCAAGCGAGAGACTACCTTTTTCCCACCTTTCTCAAACCTACTATTACATCCATTTCCTGAACATCAGCCATCACCACGTCTTTGTCCTCTATCGTTCATCTGGCCCACAGACCACTCCCCAGTTCCCCATTTCTCTCTTGTTGCTTTTCTCACAGCCTCTCTATTCTTTTCTTCTATGGCCACCCACTTGTGCTGTCTCCACCCTCTGTGGCCACCTACCACAAGCCATGATATGTGCCCTTTCTCTGCCTATTAGCATCACCTATGGCCCCCCTCTAGAATTGCTCACAATTTGCTCTCATCTCTCATCACTTTCACCATTGCTCCAAAGTCTGAACTGTCACCTTCAGACTGATTCCACCATCACCTACAATATTATCTACATCCCATACTTTCCTTCACTCATTGAAAAACAAAGGATGATCTAGACATTTTGCAACACCCCACATATTCTTCCTGCCTCCCCTTCCTTCCACCACTCATGCATATAAATCTCTCCCAGTTCCAATCAACTAATATCTTGTCAAAATTTCTTGTGATGTCCATGTGTTCGTTCTAATCAGTTGGGATAATGACTAGGCACTTGGTGCTAGAATGGTAGACAAGACTCTTAGGTTGCGTTTGGTAGCTGACAATCTATACAGATTATTGGCAATTTAAAGAGACCCCACCAGATTACCACGTTTGGTATGTTTTTTGGATTGGTAATCCAGATTACCTCTTCTGAGATAATCTGGATTACCAAAGGGAGGGGTGGCTATCCAGATTATCACTACTTTGGTAATCTTGCAATAAAATTTCTGGATGAAATTGCCCTCCTCCCCTCCCCCTTTCTTCGTGTGGTGCCACCCGTCGCTCGCTCATGCCTCCTCTCCCCCCCTCCCTGCCCAATGCCACCCGTCGCTCGTCTGTGCCTCCGACGGCCCTGCCGTCTTTTATGCTGCCATCATGGCCCTTGCCATCATCCTCCCCGCCGCCACCATCCATCCCACAGTCTTCTTCCTCACGATGGGCAGCGAAAAGAGGGAGGCCAAAATTGGTGCCCTCCTTTACAAAATTCGACCGGCGACGGTCGGAAACTAGCCGCCGACGGTTGCCATCGCCATCGTCTTCTTAACAGCAGCTGCCAGCAATCAAGGAAAAATCACCGGTCTATTAAGATCCGGCGGTCTCAAGGGGATGACCGCCCGTGGAAAAAGGAGACAGCCATCCGATCATCTCTTTCCTCACCTTCGTCGCCTTCTTCCCCTGACATGGCCTCCAGTTGGGTGGGTGAGGGCGGCGACGCAGATGGGTGAGGGCAGCGATGGAGGTGGCCGTAGGGTGCGCGGGGTGTGGGTTCGCCAGGAGGCCAGGGGGCGGTGCGGGAGGGTGGGAGGAGGCACGGACGGTCGGGGGGCGGTGCCGGAGGTGCAACGGTCGGGGGGTGATGCCGTACGGCTGAGGGTTAGGGGTGGAGGGGGGAGGGGTGTGGCGTGTGGGGGAAGGAAAAGGAAGAAAAAATAAAAATAATAAAATAATAATAATAAGTATTAAAAAATAATGAAAAAATTAAATAATTTGATTATTTAATTAAAAATAATTTTTTTCATATAATAATTTTTATCATTAGAAAAATTAAATAAATATTTTAAAATGCTAAACTAATAATAAGGATATTTTGAAAATTTGATGTTACATTACCAGTAATCTGATTGTCATACCAAATAGGTCAATTAAGATTTTCAGTAATTTTACTGCAACATTATGTGCATGTACCAAACACGATAATCAACGTTACTGGCAATCTATCCGGATTGCAGATAATCCAGATTACCACTACCTGACAATACACCAAATGCAACCTTATAGTCATGGAATATTGAACTCAAGAATTTTCTCTTGTGACCTATCCCATGCATCAAAGAAACCAAATTTTTAGTGATTTGCTCATTATATGTGCCATCTAAATTTTATTTGCTAATAGTGAAAATGTTTAATGTAACCAAATGTCCAGGATAGCTATCCTAAGCTTCAAAGGTACTAGAGCAATAATGAGTATCCCTGAATTACTGCAGATGCAATTATTGTGCTATTGGTGTTGATGTAAAAATTAAGTGGTATCTAAGACAAAGAACATGTATATCAGCTCCATGTTTAGTATCATGGAAGAGCAACATACACTAGAATAGAAATGTTTTCTTTTAGTAGTGATGACTAGAAATATCCAAGAACCAATGATCTTTTCAAGGAATAATGACATAAAGTAAGCCCACTTTTGAATGATGCACAGGTTGTTGGTTCAAGGATATAGGAAGTAAAGATGATCATAGAATGTAAACCTTATGATAGAGATAGGACTTTGCCCTTTGATCAGAAACTAAGAGGCCTATTTTTTTTTAAAGATTTTTAAGACCTTGAGAGATCCAATTAATAATGTACTTTTTTGAAGGACTGGCGAGAAATTGAGAGTTTGTAGTTTTACTGTCACTTATATGTGGAATGTGTTTCTTAGCTGGTTCTTTTGTTGCTCAAAGGCAACTAAGTCGAACAAGCATCAAAGTGTTTACGCAACTATTGTAGTGGATTTTTTTCCATCCAAAGAAAAGACCCTCCTATAGTGGCTTTTGACATTTGCTATATATGAAGAGTTATGCATCTTCCTCAGAAAACAAAAGCACAAAGGGAAGGGGGGGAGAGAGAGAGAGAACTAGTGAAATTTGTAATTATATATGTGGAAGCGTGTCATCCCCATGGATTAGAGAAAACTCCTTTCATTTCATAGTATTCCTTCGTATCATTGATTCATACAAAATTTATGCTTGACAGAAAAGATTTCATGGAAAAGCCAGCAAAAAATGAATGATTTTGGGTTGAAGTATGCAAGGTCACTATAAACATCTAGCATAGACACTTATATGGGTTATCAAAGATTCTGTGAGCAAGAGAGAAATTGACACTAGAGAACAGAAATCAAAGGAATTGAAGTGCAGTTTATCCAAAAGCTCAATTGGAATGAAGGGGCCAATAGACTATGCAAGTTGGGTACGAGGAGGGTGGTTTGGTGGGATATGGTGGAGTAACTGGCAGCAAATACTCACAGGAATAAGGAGATAAAAGGGTAATGATGTGGTGTTTGGAAGTGGGTGGAAGGGGCCAGTAGTGGTGGGTGTCGGGAGGCAGAATAAAGGACAGAAAAGAGGAAGATGAAACTTGTCACATATTTCAAGCTTCAGGACATATGCCTTCAAAATCTCATGAGATACTTTTTTCTAATGCAATATAGTTGCTCCAAATTACCAAAAGTGCCCATTGATATCTAGGACAGCTAACTTTATAAGGGCATGATCTGTCCTTTTAAACAGAGGACATCTTGCTTCATTGTTCCCTAGGAACAGTAAAGCTGTGCCATACACACAGGCACACAGATAAGAACCTTCCTTACTCATTATTCAGTCTGCTTTATTTTTTAGAACCTACAAGAAAAGAAAAGGAGGGAAACAAAATGAAAATTTAACTATTTTGAAGAAAGCATTGTATTCCTATTGATGGAGGATAGCATAGGCCCGACCTTTTTTAAACTTGTGTCAAATACCTAGTAGAGTTCTTAAGCAATAAATATGAATCACCACAACATACTGTCAATATTAATGATTCTTTGCTGATTTGAGAACCTCTTGAGTGATATATTGGAATTATAGGAATTATAATCCTCATCATAATCATCTAGCCTTTTCCCAACTCTTTGGGATCAGCTTAATGGATTCTTATTTGCCAAGTATTCCTATCTAGGGCCACCTTTGATGTTATTCAAAGTTTCTCCATATCCTTCCTCCCAACCTACATCTGTGTTAATTTAAGTCTTCCTTTTCTTCTTATAATCTTTGATACAAGCTCAAGTAACTCTCCTTACATGAGCCTACTCAGATCTTTGCTGTACATATCCATACCATTGAAGATCTGAAAGGATCCTCATGAGTCATACATTAGAAAGAATAAAAAAGGCAAAGGATGCCATGCACATTTCTGATTGCTGTTTATTATCAAAATTTTAGAACAAGAAAGTGTGTGGGGATTATATTTGAGGATTTGGCTAAATGCATCTTAGATGATAGAGATTAGTAGTTAAGTTTACAACATGAATTGGCTAGCTTTCTAGTTTTAGGGCTGGCTCGTGCTGGTGGTTTTGTTTGATGGCTGGTTGAAAAGGAGATAGAAGTCAGGGCTTTGAATTTGATTTTAGGACTGCTTTTTGGTCTATGGTTGCAAAAATAAGAAAAGGCACTGAGAAATAGAGGGTACCAATTGAAGAGAATAGACAGATAGAGAGGGGTATCTTGACTTGCTTCCACAAGCTCTCAGACCATGATCATTTCTCCAAACCAAGGCAAGGGAGATGGCGCAGAGGGAGGATGGAATTGTGTAATAGAGATAGGATGTCTAGGGTTTGTGAAAATTCAGTAGGGTTTTGGATTTAGTTGAGATGATAATAATGTGTAGGCATTATATGTTTTACATTAATAAATATATCAAAATAATGATACCAAATAATATATAGCTTCAGGTAAGCTAGGTTGATATACTTTCTAGCTAGTTTGAGCTTAGCCTAATGTAATCCAGCCACATTTTCAAGCATTGGCTTGTTGATCCGATGGGGCATATTCCTTTTGTCCATGCCTGCCCAGCAAGGCAGGCAAGGCACGTAGGCTATGGGGCCTAATTTTCTTAGTTGAATCCAGGATACTTTCAGATACCTTTTTCTTTTCCCTTTCTTTGGTGGATGTAGATACAATGACAATGAACAGTTAATTTTAAGGTCTTGTTTGGATGCTTCCACAAGGCATCCACCGAATATACTATATATGGTGGTGGCTGGGAAGAGTTTAGTTGGGGAGAGTGCATAAGAAAAAGAGTATTTACATCTGAGGGAAGTTTTGATCTGTCGAGTCCCAAAAAATGGGGGTACCGGAAATCAGTAGCCATAAATTTCGGGATTTGTTGGTTTGCATGATCTTCCAACTTGATCAAGTTTTCCCCCAGTGGCAGCCTTTCTCCATGACAAATTCGGTTTTGTGAAGACATTGCCAGGTAGATGGTCCGGACATCCAAATAGGGCCTAAATATTTTGATGTTCATGTTATTTAGTGGAGTGTGAATATGGATTTAAATGATTACTAGAAGATTGAGTTTGTGGACATTGATGTAATTGTATAGAGTACGAATTATGTTACTGCGATAGTGCATTATGCTTTGTTGATGCATCTCAACATGTGAATATGTATATCACTATAGCGTCATCATATCCTATCCTAATTTGTTCCAATTTTTGTTCTATAGACATATCTGTTTTTTGATGTATCCATATCCTGTATCCATGTCCATGCTTCATAATTTATAAGCTAGGGTTCTCTTGCTAAATCGAGAGACAACACCCAAAAAACTAAATTAGAATTTAAAAAGTTCCTTTTTCTGTAAGACAGGATTGTAGCATTAATTGTCTATGCTAGCAGGAATTGTTTAAGCTTTGAGAATTATGAGCTTGAGTACAAATAATTGCACAAAAAGAAAGATTGCATGGGCTGATCCTGCTTGGCTTCTTACAGTGAGCTTGTTTGATCCTAAAGTGATGGTGGTAATGATTCACTGAAAACATTATAACAAAGTTTGCCCATACTGATTGTGCAACTATTACCCATTGTGATCTAACATGAGTGCATGATTGCTTCTAAATGGAATGATTAATTTTAATTATCCAAAAATCTGAATGTGCTATTATTTTTAACACTAGATTAAGATCTAACTGTTATTATTTCTTTCTAGAATATAAATATAATATATCTACTTATGCCATACATTGGCTTGCAGAAAATTCTGAATATCAAGGACTTCCAAGCTTTCTATTTGGACAATCCTTGGGTGGAGCAGTTGCACTGAAGGTACACTTAAAACAGCTTCATGCGTGGGATGGTGCAATCCTGGTTGCACCAATGTGCAAGGTAATCGTACTTGATCTTGATTTAGGGGTCTTAGTGGCTGGCAGTCTTCTTGTCCTAATAAATATTTCTTTTCTAGTAGATGGCCGAAGATGTTGTTCCAGCTTGGCCTATTCAGCAAATTTTGATTTGTATAGCTAAAATTCTTCCAAAAGAGAAGTTGGTTCCTCAAAAAGATTTAGCAGAAATGGCATTCAAAGATATAAAAAAGCGAGAACAGGTTGGTTCTTGTACTACTGATCAGATTAATTAAGCTTGGGTATGAGTAAGTTAAAGCAGGTCTGACTTTACAATAAAGTTTGAGCCATATGAGCCCTGTATCATTTGTTTACCTGGTAGACATTGTAACATGTATTTATGCAATGACAAACACTTTGCATTGTGTGTATTGTCTGCTGCTTGTTTTTCTTACCTTAAAAAGTTGCAAAATTCACAACTCCTACAAATTTATTATATGGATGATGTGGTTTCATTTTCTGTTTAATGCAGTGTTCTTACAATGTCATCGCCTACAAGGATAAACCACGCCTGAGAACAGCACTGGAGTTGCTTAGGACCACCCAGGAGATAGAACGCCGATTAGAAGAAGTATGAGATTCTTTTCCAGATATGTTTGCTATGTTGTGATCATGCACACAATGAGCATTTCATATGAAAAAAAATATTCTCATTGATGTATGTGCATAGCCAAAATATCCATGAAATTTGCAAACCACATTCGGCATCAGAAAATCGCAAGTTCGTGAGAGCAACATATACAACATTTACCTAATTTTCTCTAGTGTGATACTGAATTTTATCCATCATATATGATAATAATAGAGTTTGTAGGAATATGAAAAAAGGACCAACTTGATTTAAGAGGATGTTGTCCTGTGATTCTAGGCAATTAGCCACCAGCAATTGTCAAATAAAAGTTGTTGGATTATTAGATTTTTGGAATGGTAAATATGTGTGTTAGTGCTGCTTGTCATTGTCTGATTAGGGTTTCTAAGTTTAGTTTAATGGTTTGATTGGATGTGAGGGTGAAAGACTGAGGATGGAGAACAGTGAAAATCTCTATAAGCAAGTTCTGGTGTCAATAGTGAAACCTTGGTAGCCAGAATCTTCTGCCTAGGATGATGATGCACCTGCTTGGAATCTTCCTAGAATCTTGAATCCGCACCTAGTTTAAGCACTTCCTTACTAAAGAGTGGTTCTAAAGTATCTGCTTCCCTGCACTCTCGCGTGCACCTGTTGCACCTGCCTCTGATTCTAGCAACTAAAGGTGAAACCTGGATGTTGCTCTTATTACTAAATGGACCATTTTTAGTGTTAGGTTGTAATTGTAGTGCACCTTTTATTGAATAAAAATTTAGTGATGTAAATTTGTGACTTAGCTGGAGTGCTTAGGGCTTAAGTCTATCTCATTTGTGAAGGATGCAGCATTCAAGATTGAACTTGAAAACTTTCAAGAAAAGCATGGAAGTTGCCCCAATTTTTTGGGGGATGAAAGTAATCGAGCAACAAGTTGATTAAACTATTTAAAGTTTCCATTAAAGCTTATTATTTCTTTCGGTTCCTTGTGATGTTGCTTTTGATTCCTTAATTATTGATGAATTGAGTTTTATGAAGAGTAAATATATTTCAAAGAGTATAGGAGTTGTGGTTAATGTTTAATTATTGAAGAAGTCTTTTAGGAAGTCTTATTTTTGCACGTATGATATCTGCACAAATCAATTTAGAATCGCAGGCACAAACATATACATGCACATATAAAAATATATCTGCCTATAGACATGATTACTGATGCATGCTAGATCATTTAAAGTTCACTTTGGACTTCTAGTAATGAATGAATGACAGAGTTATTTGTCAAGGAGGTGTTACCCAGGGGAAAATACATCACAATCCATTTCTGACATTACTTCATACTTGAAGTTATCCTTTCCCTCAATTTTCTTTTGTCTGCTGAACCGCCAAGAGTCGCAAATTTTAGAAATCAAGGGTTTGGTGAACCCTCTAGTGTGTGACCATTCATCTGAGTCATGTTGCACTTAATAAATTCTCACATGTTTTGTGGTTTCCATGAATTTCCTCCTCCATTGTACAAAAGCAGTTACCTGTCTCCCAGACAGGCCTACCTTCAACAGTGATACATAGCGTGTTAAAGTCCTGGTCAACAGGGACTAAACACTATAGTTTGGTCATGGAGGGACCAGACGTAACTCCCCTTGTAATTTGAAGAGTGTAACCTGTAATGGTTTTGATGGTATCTCCACTACTACCCCTGGAGTATATATGATGATTTAAGTGTACCGAGTAGTGTGCTTCATATCCAGAAATAATTCAATTACTCATAATGTTTGCTTACTTTTTGCAGAAGTTACTATGTTTTTCTGCAATAAAACAATATATTATGATTCTTTACTCGATATAGAAAAGCTAAGCGTGCAAAAAGCATTTCATGTAAAACTTGTATTGTGTGATTAATATACTGTTTATAATCAATTTGTCAAAAAAAGTACAGCACCCTCTTTTTAATGATCTCGACCATGAACCCATCAAACAAGACATGCTTCCCATCCCTTGTGTCTCTCTTCTTGCCCATCTTGCCCACAATCAAGCAGCAAACAACCACCCTGTTATCTATGAAATCAGTGACCAGTCATAAAATCACCTTCCATGTCAATGCATGTTTATGTTCAGCAATAGCTTTAGTATTTTATGCCTTTTTGTGGTAGGGGAACTATTATTCTCGATTATATGGCTGTAGAATATGATGGATCTCTTTTTCCTTCTCAGGTTTCCCTGCCACTGATCATTCTGCATGGTGAGGCAGATATTGTAACTGATCCATCGGTGAGCAAAGCTTTGTATGAGAAGGCAAGAAGCTTGGACAAGAAGCTGTGCCTTTACAAAGATGCATATCATTCTCTTCTTGAAGGTGAATCTGATGAGATGATATTTAAAGTCCTCAATGATATTATATCATGGTTGGATGAACACTCTGTCAGAAGGGTTTCTTCATGATCAGGTTTACTTTAATTCTTCATCTGTGCAATAGTACTGGTATGCGATGTTAATCCTTAAAGATCAGGATGCTAATCTTTTATGCTGCAGCACATTGCTGCTGCATCCATCAGGAGCACTGATCTAACTTGATCATTCTGTATATTATATAGTACCCTTGATATCTTAAATTAAATTTTGTGGACTATTTCCTTGTTTCCTGTCATAGGTAAGTAGTTCTTTTTTTTCTTGTTTTTGCTTTCCCTTTCTCCTAAAATAAGGATAAATTTGAAATAAACAAAATTAGCCATGTGATCTGCTCAAGAGATATTGAGTGTTTGGTGATTATGCCATCTCTTGAAAATTTCAGTGAATATACTTTGAATATCATCTAGTAGTTATAAAGGCTGTGGTGTATATGTCTTCCTTCAGTCTATCCAATGCAAAGGTTATTGTTAGTCTCATGGAAAGATTGTTTTTTGTTGAATCCATGATCAAAAAATAATGTAGACCTTAGTCCTGTTCAAGTACTCCGTGGCATGATTAATTGGTAGCTGATACCCAATTGTTCGATTATTTGATATCTACAAGAAGACACATTCTGTATAAGATATATATCCAATCTAATTATCAGCATATAACATTTGATGGAAAAACTATCAATTACTGAAATTTAAAGATATGTGTGTGCAGACATTTCCCTCAGTCCAAAGATCACATTGCAGAAACCAATTCCATGCGTTCAAAGAACTACAATAACTTTATTTTCTGTTATAACAGAACAGAACTATGATCTTTGTCTAGGACACCTAGTAGTGCACTAGTAGCATGTTGCTCCAGTCCAGTATATCAAAAGCCATTGACTTGGAACTCAAAACAGGGATGTTTTACATCACTCACAAAGAACCACAGGAGAAGGACCCTTGTCAGTTTATTTATTTTGCTTTTATGTGTTGGAGTGTGCCGGTAATTTTGTGCCTGCTAGACGGTTGGGTTTGCACTCTCCTGAAAAGGTTCTGTTGTCATTTTATGAACAGTTTTTTATAGTTCTTATGAGCCTAAAATTTTTGATTGGCAAAACCAAGAACTTCAGCCAACGAAAACTTTGTGAACAGGGCTTTATGGTTATGGATTTAATCATGCTTAAAATTTTAATGTGTCATTTGTCTGTTAAGTTTGTAGATCAAAAATTTTCCTGGATTAATCTGATTTTGAGACGGAAAGTGTAGATGCAATCTTAAGGTATCTGTTCAAAGAAAACTGCCATCCTTTTGGTAATTTTTTTTTTTAAATGCATGGTTCAACACAGTTATCCTTACCGTGATAAAGATACATTTCAGTCTGAAGATGCATAATTTGTGGCTATTTTATGTGTATCAACACTGATTACTTTTCCCGTCCTCCTTGGAACTAGACAAGAACAACCATCATACTTGTAGCAGCATGATATTTGACAGGGAATGATGTAACAGAAGCTCAATTACAAATGTATCAAGGGAAAAACAGTTCATTAGGGGTAAATATTGTCCTGAAGCTATGTCAAGAGCTATGCAGTACTAAAACGTTTAGTAGAAGAAACTCTATTAAGTTGACATTGTACAGCGCTCCTAGAACAATTTCTAACCTCCTTAAGATAACCATGTGTTCCGCTGATGATCTTGGGGTATATGATTGTTTTGATTAGCTCATTCACCACTTGTTTTGATAAGCAGGGAAATACCTCTCACTGGTTGCAGCTTGTTCAGGTGGGACAAAATCCCAATACTCGTGTCCAACGAGCATAGTTTCAACTAGTCTAGAGTATGTATACGAATATAAGTAGATTTTGCATATACCGAACTATGATAGTTTTTTTATAAAGGTACGGGAAAGTCCCTGTCCACGAGAGGTTACAGAGAGACGGACCGATAGATCAAGATCATTGTTCCAACCTGGAATGTTAGTGTGGAGATTATTCGGAACCATGAACTTTAGTCGTGCAGTCATTTGACTGTCAGATTGGAAAAGAGCAATTTTTTGTGCATTGTATGTGGTGCAGTAAAATTATCATGAAGTGCACCCTCCTATCATATGGGATTTCGTTCAATTTTTTTTTTTCAAATTTTTTTTGATAAAAATATTCTTTCTCTCTGCGAAATATAGAAAAAACAGTATTATTATTTTTTAATGACTTGAATAATTTTTTGTGAATATATATGACATTTTGGACAATATATATGATTTTTTGTATCTTTATATGGCATCTTAAACAATATATATGACTTTCTAATGTCTTATATAACATCGTATCAATATATATGATATTCTGAATAATACATATGACTTTCTGTGAATATATATGATATTCTGAATAATATATTTTTTTTATATCTTTATATGGTATCATAAACAATACATATGGCTTTTTGATATCTTATATGACTTATGAATATATATAATATCCTGAACAATATATATGGCTTTCTATGAATAGATATGACATCCTAAACAATATATATGACTTTCTATGAATATATATGATATCCTGAATATAATATATAGCTTTCTGATGCTTTATATGGCTTTCTGTCAATATATATGATATTCTGAATAATATATGACTTTCTGTAAATATATATGACATTCTGAATAATATATATAATTTTTTTTTATATAATATTCTGTTGGTAATTATAACTAACAGAAGATCATATAAAGTATCAGTAAGTCATATTAATCAATAGGATATGATATAAAGACACAGAAAGTCATGTATATTGTTCAAGATATCATATATATTTACAGAAAGTCATATATATTTCAGAATGTCATATATATTGACAAGAAGTTATATAAGATATTAAGAAGTCATATATATTATTCAGAATGTTATATATATATTCACAAAAAATTATATATATTATGCAAGTACCATATATATTTATAGAAAGTTATTTGTGGTATCAAAAAGCCATATATACTGTTCAGAATGTCATATAAAGACACAGGAAGTCATATAAGGCATCAGAAAATCATAATAATCAATAGGATATCATATACAGACATAAAAAATCATATATATTGTTCAAAATATCATATATACTTATAGAAAATTATATAAGATATCCGAAAATAATGATATTGTCTTTTCTTTGTTCTATAAAGGAAAATGATATTTTTGTCAGAAAAATATTGAGAAAAAAAATTGAATGATATTAAATATTTATACTATTATTAATTACACTACATGAACTAATTAGTTGCTGGATGCATTCTACGTCAATTTTGCTGCGCCGTATGCGGTGCACAGAATTTCTCGATTGGAAAATCCCAACTAGAATGGGGCTATTTTTCCCCCAAGGCTGAAAAAAATACAGGCAAATGTGGGGGTTAAATTTTCAGACCCAAACTTTAGACAAGTTAGCTATGAGTCAAAGCTTTGCATTACTTAGGCTTTAGAGAACAAGATTTTATTTTGATCTAAGGGGCCTAGGTTGGGTTGAGCCATGTCCTCAGGACGTGGATCTTACAAGTGTTTGATCTATTTCTTAATGATGCTACTTTAACACTTCAGAATTAAGTCATCAGCAATTGTATTCTTTTTAAGCAATATAGCGGTAATATGCCAAAACTAAAGGGTTCTGGGTTGGCTGTACTAAAAGTTAGGCCAGGTGAAGTAGATTGATTACTGGTCTGATAGGTTTATCGAATTATTTCAGTTGGATCCGGAATGAGCCAAGGTTTACAGCCGACCTAAGAATGACTTGACCAGTTGCCACCCCTATTTTCCACCTCTCTCTCTCTGTTGCCTGTTTCCCTGGTTTCCATTTGGGATCCTTTTTTCTATGCCCCTGTGCTGCTTGTTTCTCGCTTGTCCCCGTTTGAACTCTCGCAGTTTAAACACGACATTACAAAAAAGTACATTATTAGCAGCTGCTGTTAGCGATGGCTAATAGCCATCACTAATAAGATCATTTACTGATAATTTATTATGATAAAAAAATTTTCATTATAATAAATTAAAATAAATATTAACAATAAAAATTTTATTATTAATAATAATTTAATTAATTATTATTAATGATGGTATTAGAGACGAAATTTAACCGTCGCTTCTAATTAATTCTTATTAGCGATGGCATGAGCAATGAAAATTTGTCCGCCATTAATAATTAAGCCCTATTTACCCCTTCGGATCCCCAATGGGCTCACAAAAATCCTCCCACTCTCTCGCCGTCTCCCTTTCTCTGGTCACTATTCTCCCCTGTTGTGCCGCCGGAGCCTCTGACCTCCTCTCTCTCACGTCGCAATCCCCGCCTCGGATCTGGCATCCCCACACTGGATCAAAGCTTCTGAGCCCCACCCCTTTCTTCCCCAGTGCTGTCCATCATGTCCCAGCTCCAGCATCCCACCGCCCGGCCTCCCCTCGTCTTCTTGGCTTCCCCTTTTGCTTCCTTACCATCATGCCCCGTCAGATCGAGCTTCCCCTTGTCGGATCTGGTGTCCTCTCTTCTTCTCGTGCCTCACCGTCGTGCCACGTTGCCAGACTGTCGCCCTTGCCTCCCCCCTTCGGATGCCCAACTACTGGAGCGCCACACTGCCGACCCACCGTCGGACCCACCATCGGACCCGCATCGTTGCCGAAGCCGCCAGGTGATTTTTAGCGACAACGACAGAGACAACCCATTCCCATCTTTTAAAATTTTTAATATTTAAAATTATATTTATCTGATTAATTTTAAATTAATAATATTTGAATTTAAATATTATTAATTTAAATATTAATAATATTTAAATTAATAATATTATTAATTTAAATAATAATAATATTAATAATATTTAAATTAATATTATTTTTAAAAAATGAATCTATTTTGGGAAGCTTTCCGGTGAGAGTAGCCCTACTGCCTTCGATGGCAGGGGTTCAAGGTTGGACCACCGCCGAATCGATTCTGATCTGCTCATCTACTCTAATAGCGGTCGGAGCAGTTTGACGATTGGACTCTAGGCCCTAGGCTCGGTCCGAAGTCCAAAAAAATTTTTGAACTAGACTCAAGGAGGGATGTGGCCTAGCCTATCCCGATTAGTTTTCAGTTTTATTTATAATCCTGCTCGGTACTTTGGAACCTTCAGAATGAGATTTGCCTGGATGCCATATTGGTATGCTCACACGGTTTAATCATCTGACACACTCCAAGTTCACATGCGCAGGATGCATGTTCCGACCATCCCCATTTGCAATGATATCCTTTACTTAAAAATCTAGTATTTTAAAAATTTTAAAAGTATTACATTGCATATAACGATAGACTCATTTTTGATTAATGTACATATTCTACGGCATTCGTATATTTATATATTTTTGTATGGATCGGAGAATTATGTACATTAGTCAATTGATTGTTTAGTTTGGACAGTTTGCGAATTACAATTAATTCTATAGATAACTATAGTAATCAAATAGTATGTTAAGGATTCGAAAAAAATTTTGGATAGTATTTTTCTTTAATTCTCCTTACACATCTTCAGCCGTGTGAAGAGAACTAAGAGAAAATATTGTCGAAATTTTTTTCGACTCTTATTATGTATCGTTTGATTACTGTAATTAACCTATAGAATTAATGCAATTTCTGAATGGGATATGACCTTCTATATCTATTAATTGATGATAGAATGCATTTATTATGTAAGCCATTTTAAATGATAAAATATTTGGTAAGCATTTTGTTTTGTATTTGTATATATAGAATTCTTAGATAGTGTTGGTGCAAAAATCTGCTTGCGCCGAAGAAGCTGGAGTCGGGGAAGCCGCGGTCGCCGCCGGGACCTGCAAAGGAAGTCTAAACCGGAGGTGGGGTTGCTCCGGCAAGACCCTCCGACGCTCAAGTCAGTTCTCTGCCTCAACAAGAATGGAGTGCTCGAACGGAGAATTTAGCAGAGTTTTGAGATAAGAAATGAGCTTATAAAATAACGTATCTGAGTCCCTCTTTTTATAGGCGGGGGAGGTAATGGATCGATGGCGACGTTTGTAACCATCAGGTAGTGGGCCGCCCACAGTCAGGAGGAATTTACTGCGAAGAGTAGTAGAGCGGAGTCGTGGCTATCGCCGTAGCTTGCCACGTGGAATCTGTTACAGGCAGTGGAGTCACGCGGCGCCCGCCGCAGGGAGTGGAGCAGAATCATGGCCGTTGATACAGCCTGTCAGAGAATAATGGAGTCGCGTAGGGTCTGCCGCAATGAGTGGAGCAGAATCATGGCCGTTGATACAGCCTGTCAGAGAATAATGGAGTCGCGTAGGGTCTGCCGCAATGAGCGGAACAGGATCGTGGCCGTGATTGTGGTCTGGGAGTGCAGATCTGCCGGCTGAAGCTCGGCAGCGGTTGGAGTTCGGCCCTCGTATGGATCCGGTCGAAGTCCTCCTTGCGATTGGGGTCGTGGGTGGAGCCCGGCTCCCGTGGGGGTCCGGACGGAGTCCAAACACAGTCTGTCTGTAGCCGTCGAAGTTGAGGACGGAGTTCGGCTCTCGTAGGAGCCCGAACGAAGTCCTCCTGCGATTAGAGTCGAAGGAGAGGTCCGGCTCCCGTAGGAGTCCGGACGGGGCTTACCAGCGTTTGATGTTGAGGACGGAGCCCGGCTTACGTAGGAGCCCGGGTGGAGTCCACCTGAGGTTGTAGTTGTTGGCGGAGTCCGGCTCCCGTAGGAGTCCGGACGGAGGCTACTGGCAGCTGTTGGAGTTGAGGACAGAGCCCGGCTCCCGTAGGAGTTCGGGCGGAGTCTACCTGTGGTCGATGTCGGCGGCGGAGCCCGGCTCCCATAGGAGTCCGGGCGGAGTCCACTTGAGGTCGGAGTTGTCGGCAGAGCCCGGCTCCCGTAGGAGTCCGGGCGGAGTCCACTTGAGGTCGGAGTTGTCGGTGGAGCCCGGCTCCCGTAGGAGTCCGGGCGGAGTCCACTTGAGGTCGGAGTTGAGGACAGAGCCCGACCCCCGTAGGAGTTCGGGCGGAGTCTACCTGCTGTTGAAGTCGTTGGCGGAATCCGGCTCCCGTAGGAGTCCGGACAAAGTCTGTCTGCTGTGGAAGTCGTTGGCGGAGTCCGGCTCCCGTAGGAGTCCGGATGGAGTCTACCTGCAATCAAGGTTAAAGGCGAAGTCCGGATCCCGTAGGAGTCCGGATAAGGCTTACCAGCGGTTGAAGTTGAGGACGGAGCCCGGCTCCCGTAGGAGTTCGGGCGGAGTCTACCTGTGGTCGATGTCGGCGGCGGAGCCCGGCTCCCGTAGGAGTCCGGGCGGAGTCCACTTGAGGTCGGAGTTGTCGGCGGAGCCCGGCTCCCGTAGGAGTCCGGGCGGAGTCCACTTGAGGTCGGTGTTGTCGGCGGAGCCCGGCTCCTGTAGGAGTCTGGACGAAGTCTGCTCGTAGCTGTTGGAGTTGTTGGTGACGAAGCCCGGCTCCCGTAGGAGTCTGGGCGGAGTTGTCATGTAGTCGATTCCGCTGAGGACTTCGGCTGTGGGTATTTTATACCCAACACCAGTCCCCCTACTTCCGAGTTTGAATTTCAATCGAGGGAAGTATAGAGAGAGACGGGCACAGCCGAAGCCGTCCCTTCGAATCCTGCGCTCCGCCGCCCTCAGATATTTTAGCATTAAATGTGCGCACGTCAGAGCCCATTTTTCGGTGAAGATGACCTGAAGAGTCTTTTCAGAACCTCCATCAGAACGCGATCTCAGGCGTCGTGCTACGAAAATTTGTGAGCGATCAACCCTCGATAGCGATGAGGGGGACATGCGGGACACGTGGCACGCACCAGTTGGCCCAAGAATACCCGCCGCCATAACTGCGCTAGGATCCACCGGCTATTTAAACCCCCTAACCTCCCTTCGTGGCTTTATTCTGCCGATAGGATGGTGCCTTTCTTTTGCCCGAGAGCTTAGCTACTCAGCTACTCCCCTCGCACCAGTCCTTGCCTTCTTCAGCTCCCCAATTCTTCTCCGAGGGATTCCACGCCATGTCCTCTACCCCGGAAGCCATTCTTGAAGGGATGTTTAGGGCTTGGAGGAAGGAGTGGAGGAGAACGGCGGCTGGTGAGAATCTCCGTCGCTTTAAAGGGGGCTCAAGGAAGAATTCCTTCAACAACAGGGGTTTAATAACGGGGGCAGCCGGTGAAGTTATTCTGCCCGAGAATTTCGGAGCAGCAAGGCGGGGTGATACCGGTCAAGAGGGCAGAGCTGTCGTCACAAGCTATGGCGGGATCCTTGATACCGTCGGGGCTGAGGGACCAGAAGCGGTCGGCGTTGACGGTGGGGCAGTGGAACTTGTTGCGGGGACGGTGGAAGTAGCGCATGCCGACCTTGCCGGAGCATTTTGGGTGGCGGCTGTCATGGAACATTCGGAGATGGAGTGTATCTCTAGCATCGCCGCTGCATCCAAGGTGACTCCGGTTCTTCTTGAAACAGGTCTTCGTCACTGCCGCCGTTGCCCTTACCGCCCCCGGGGATCTATCCCACCCTTTTCCCCCCAGGATCGGGATTTCGGAGATGGAGCGAAGCGAGGTGGGGCGAGAGCTGATAGGTCCGTTACACGCACTGGAGAACGCGGTTGAGAAGGACAGAGACGAGAAGAGGAGTTTGTAGCTCGGAGCGGCCTTCGGTATACCCCTTCCAAGCCGTGCTCGCGAGGCTTGCGATGATGTATATCTTTTTCTTGACCCACCGGGTCCTGTAACGTATATCTTGTTAAATGAAAAGAAGATTTGGTTACCTTGTCTGCGTCTTGCATTGAATAGTTGTCTGTCGAACTTCTTCATTTTCCTTTCCTCTTTCTTCCTTCTTTTTTCTTTTCTTTTTCACGTCGTCCCAAGGTCATCGATGACCTCTTTTATTCACGTAGGGTTGTTATTTGCCGAGCTTCTTTTTGACTTTTACGCTGTTCGAAGATACCCAGTTGTTATTCCGTTAACGGCTGCAGGTTCGCTCGGGGCCATTTGGGCCCGGGGTCCTTCCTGGGGCTTGAATTCGGGGATCCGAGCTCCCATTGCCCTCGTGCGCTGTTTGCTTTCTGATCATCGCTGTTGCGATCCATTGCCTTCTTTTTTTGCTTGGAGTTTTTCTCCGCTGAAGTCGAGGCTAAGTTCGGCTCCCGTGGGAGCCCGAACGGAGAATCCCTCTTGAAGTTGGAGTTGTGGGCGAAGCCCGGCTCTCGTAGGAGTCAGGGCGAAGTCTTCCTGCAATCAAGGTTAAAGGCGAAGTCCGGATCCCGTAGGAGTCCGGACAAGGCCTATCGGCAGTTGCTGTTGTCAGCGGAGCCCGGCTCCCGTAGGAGTCCGGGCGGGGTTGTCCTGTAGCTGATGTCGGCGATGGAGCCCGGCTCCCGTAGGAGTCCGGGTGAAGTTTTCTTTGGCGTCGTGGACGGAATCCGGCTCCCGTAGGAGTCCGGGTGAAGTCTTCTTTGGCGTCGGAACCCGGCTCCCATAGGAGTCCGGGTGAAGTCTTCCTTGGCGTCGGAACCCGACTCCCGTAGGAGTCCGGATGAAGTCTTCCTTGGCGTCGTGGATGGAACCCGGCTCCCGTAGGAGTCCGGGTGAAGTCTTCTTTGGCGTCGGAACCCGGCTCCCGTAGGAGTCCGGGTGAAGTCTTCCTTGTCGTCGTGGACGGAACCCGGCTTTCGTAGGAGTCCGGGTGAAGTCTTCCTTGTCGTCGTGGACGGAACCCGGCTCCCGTAGGAGTCCGGGTGAAGTCTTCCTTGGCGTCGGAACCCGGCTCCCGTAGGAGTCCGGGTGAAGTCTTCCTTGGCGTCGTGGACGGAACCCGGCTCCCGTAGGAGTCCGGGTGAAGTCTTCTTTGGCGTCGGAATCCGGCTCCCGTAGGAGTCCGGGTGAAGTCTTCCTTGGCGTCGGAACCCGGCTCCCGTAGGAGTCCGGACGAAGTCTTCCTTGGCGTCGTGGACGGAACCCGACTCCCGTAGGAGTCCGGGTGAAGTCTTCTTTGGCGTCGGAACCCGGCTCCCGTAGGAGTCCGGGTGAAGTCTTCCTTGGCGTCGTGGACGGAACCCGGCTCCCGTAGGAGTCCGGGCCTTCCATTTTGCTCGAGCCGGCATGAGGTTCTTCTCTCGTTACCAGCCTGGCTTGTGGGGGCGCGTTAGGGTGCTGTAAGGCCTCTCCCCCCATCCGGTCTAAAAGAACCGGGCCTTCGACTTTGCTCATGTCAGGACGAGGTTCTCCTCCTGTTCCTGACATGGCTGTGGGGGCACATTAGAGTGTTGTAAGGCCTCTCCCCCCATCCGGTCTAAAAGAACCGGACCTTCGACTTTGCTCAAGTTAGGGCGAGGTTCTCCTCCTGTCCCTAACAGGGCTGTGGGGGCACATATGGGTGTTGTAAGGCCTCTCCCCCCATCCGGTCTAAAAGAACCGGGCCTTTGACTTTGCTCAAGTTAGGACGAGGTTCTCCTCCTGTCCTTAACAGGGCTGTGGAGGCACATATGGGCGTTGTAAGGCCTCTCCCCCCATCCGGTCTAAAAGAACCGAGCCTTTGACTTTGCTCAAGTTAGGGCGAGGTTCTCCTCCTGTCCCTAACAGGGCTGTGGGGGCACATATGGGCGTTGTAAGGCCTCTCCCCCCATCCGGTCTAAAAGAACCGGGCCTTTGACTTTGCTCAAGTTAGGGCGAGGTTCTCCTCCTGTCCCTAACAGGGCTGTAGGGGCACATATGGGCGTTGTAAGGCCTCTCCCCCCATCCGGTCTAAAAGAACCGGGCCTTCGACTTTATGAGGTTGCCCTTTTGTTTTTGATACAGTTTGCTTGAATTGTCCCAAGACATATGGGCATGCATTTTTTGATTAAACCGAAGTTACTGGTAGTACATCCGTAAGTTTTCTGAGCTCCACGGTCGCGGGCGGCCCGCTCCTCCTTGAGGCCCTCCGGTGATGGAGTCGATGGTCCCGATGGGAGGCCGGTCCCCGGGTTGTTCCTCCCTTCTCGGCGGTTCAGGCTGTGGAAGGGCTCTTGGCCGGTCTCCTCTACCCTCAGGCCTGCGGCGGATGAATCTGTCGAGTCGACCTCGTCGAATGAGCTCCTCGATCTCGTCCTGGAGCTGGATGCATTCCCCCGTGTCGTGGCCGTGGTCGCGGTGGTAGAGGCAGAACTTGTTGGGGTTGCGCTTCCCGGGGTGTGTGCGCATCCTCTCCGACCTAGGGAGCTGCTCCCTGACCTCCATCAGTACCTGGGCCTTTGAGGCGTTGAGAGGGGCGTAGTTGCGGAATTTCCCTGGTGGGGAACCCCGCCGAACCCTGTGGTCCGGGCTTCTCTGCCTGCGTGCCCGGGGTGGAGTATGGGCGTGCTTATGTCCGGGAGGAGATCGAGAACGCAACCGGGCTTCCTTTGGCTTTTTCTCAACTGTGGGCTTATCCGAATCTCCCGCTTGCCGCTCCCTTGCTGTCTCTTCATCCTTCATTTTGAAGGCCTCTTCCGCTCGGGCGTATCCTTCAGCCCGAGCCAGTAAATCGGCAAAATCCCTGGGGTACTTCTTCTCTAGGGAGAACAAAAGATCATTCTTCTGAAGGCCACCTTTCAGGGCGGCCATGGCAACTGATTGGTCCAAGTTTCGGACCTCCAACGTCGCGATATTAAAGCGGTTGACGTAGGCCCGTATGGACTCCCCTTCCCTCTGCTTGATGTTGATGAGGGACTCCGAACCCTTCCAGGGGCGCCGGCTACTGACAAAATGGGCCACAAATTGGTGGCTCATTTGATCAAAAGAAAAATTGGTACCTGGCTTCAAAGTCGAGTACCAGTTCCTCGCCGCTCCCTTCAAAGTAGATGGGAAAGCCTGGTATAAGATGGCGTCAGGAGCGCCGTGAAGCAGCAGCATCGTCCGGAAGGCTTCCAGATGATCAACCGGGTCCGAAGTTCCGTCGTAGCTTTCGAACTGGGGAAGCTTGAAATTTGGCGGGATCGGTTCCTGCATGATCATTTGAGAGAAGGGAGGGTCAGTACAAATATCCTCACCATAAGTGGGGGGCGCGTGGCGGAGTTCTTCAATCCGCCGGTTCATCTCTTGGAGCCTCCGGTCCAGGAAATCCTCTCGACTTCGAGTCTCGAGGGTCCTCTGGCAGAGCGGGGGCAGGGATCTTCCAGGGGTGGAATCGTGGTCCGATTGAGGGCTCTCTACCCTCGGATTTGTTTTCCCTGGAAGGACAGGGCGGCTGGCCCAGGTGGCCCGCCCCGCCGTCGGGTTCTGGCATTCTGGCGATGCCCTTTCCGGATGCGCTGACGCCTGCGGTTGCTGCTGCTGCATTGCTTGCACAGCTTCGACGAGGCCTCTGACCTGCTGCGCCAGCAAATCAAATTGCTCCGCGCCGACCGTCGCCGCCGGAGGGGGAGGAGGAGGAGGCTGAGAAACAGGAAGGGAGGCCGGAGCCTGAGATCTGGCCGCGGAGGCCGTGGACCGTCGGGTGGATGCCTTGCGTGGAGGCATCGAGTGTCGATCTCGCGGGGAAAGATTAGGAGTGGGTGACGGAGAGACGGTCGGAGGCGGCTCCGTTGAACACTCCTTTAAGAACAAGGGTGCTGCGAAGACACGCCCCTTCCTTCTAGCGCCAATCCTGTTGGTGCAAAAATCTGCTTGCGCCGGAGAAGCTGGAGTCGGGGAAGCCGCGGTCGCCGTCGGGACCTGCAAAGGAAGTCTAAACCGGAGGTGGGGTTGCTCCGACAAGACCCTCCGACGCTCAAGTCAGTTCTCTGCCTCAACAAGAATGGAGTGCTCGAACGGAGAATTTAGCAGAGTTTTGAGATAAGAAATGAGCTTATAGAATAACGTATCTGAGTCCCCTTTTTATAGGCGGGGGAGGTAATGGATCGATGGCGACGTTTGTAACTGCCAGGTAGTGGGCCGTCCACAGTCAGGAGGAATTTACTGCGAAGAGTAGTGGAGCGGAGTCGTGGCTATCGCCGTAGCTCGCCACGTGGAATCTGTTACAGGCAGTGGAGTCACGCGGTGCCCGCCGTAGGGAGTGGAGCAGAATCATGGCAGTTGATACAGCCTGTCAGAGAATAATGGAGTCGCGTAGGGTCTGCCGCAATGAGTGGAGCAGAATCATGGCCGTTGATACAGCCTGTCAGAGAATAATGGAGTCGCGTAGGGTCTGCCGCAATGAGCGGAGCAGGATCGTGGCCGTGATTGTGGTCTGGGAGTGCAGATCTGCCGGCTGAAGCTCGACAGTGGTTGGAGTTTGGCCCTCGTATGGATCCAGTCGGAGTCCTCCTTGCGATTGGGGTCGTGGGTGGAGCCCGGCTCCCGTGGGGGTCCGGACGGAGTCCGGACACAGTCTGTCTGTAGCCGTCGAAGTTGAGGACGGAGTTCAGCTCTCGTAGGAGCTCGGACGAAGTCCTCCTGCGATTAGAGTCGAAGGAGAGGTCCGGCTCCCTTAGGAGTCCGGACGGGGCTTACCAGCGTTTGATGTTGAGGATGGAGCCCGGCTTACGTAGGAGCCCGGGTAGAGTCCACCTGAGGTTGTAGTTGTTGGCGGAGTCCGGCTCCCGTAGGAGTCCGGACGGAGGCTACTGGCAGCTGTTGGAGTTGAAGACGGAGCCCGGCTCCCGTAGGAGTTCGGGCGGAGTCTACCTGTGGTCGATGTCAGCGGCGGAGCCCGGCTCCCGTAGGAGTCAGCGGCGGAGCCCGGCTCCCGTAGGAGTCCGGGCGGAGTCCACTTGAGGTCGGAGTTGTCGGCGGAGCCCGGCTCCCGTAGGAGTCCGGGCGGAGTCCACTTGAGGTCGGAGTTGTTGGCGGAGCCCGGCTCCCGTAGGAGTCCGGGCGGAGTCCACTTGAGGTCGGAGTTGAGGACGGAGCCCGACCCCCGTAGGAGTTCGGGCGGAGTCTACCTGCTGTTGAAGTCGTTGGCGGAATCCGGCTCCCATAGGAGTCCGGACAAAGTCTGTCTGCTGTGGAAGTCGTTGGCGGAGTCCGGCTCCCGTAGGAGTCCGGATAAGGCTTACCAGCGGTTGAAGTTGAGGACGGAGCCCGGCTCCCGTAGGAGTTCGGGCGGAGTCTACCTGTGGTCGATGTCGGCGGCGAAGCCCGGCTCCCGTAGGAGTCCGGGCGGAGTCCACTTGAGGTCGGAGTTGTCGGCGGAGCCCGGCTCTCGTAGGAGTCCGGGCGGAGTCCACTTGAGGTCGGAGTTGTCGGCGGAGCCTGGCTCCCGTAGGAGTCCGGACGAAGTCTGCTCGTAGCTGTTGGAGTTGTTGGTGATGGAGCCCGGCTCCCGTAGGAGTCCGGGCGGAGTTGTCATGTAGTCGATTCCGCTGAGGACTTCGGCTGTGGGTATTTTATACCCAACAGATAGTATGTCATAGACCATAGTTGGATGGACCATCGAGTAGTCGACGAGGTGATTTCTGCTGAATATAAGGACGGTGTCAAGTACTTCTATGATTATACTTTTAGGAATGCTGTACTCTTAGTTCAAAGATGGGCTCGTTGTCTTTATAAGAAATGTGTCAATAAAGAAATATTTGATAGGGATACAATAATTATTCATTTATATAAGAGTGGATTTATGCCAAACTACAAGCATTGGTACCTGTATGGAGAGATGTGGGAGATAATTACAAGGGTTAGAAGTTATCAGCAGGACAGGGACACAAACATAATGGTAGATATGGTTCTGGGATGGCCGTCGGATCTTCGAGGAGGTGGCTATATGAAGGTTTTGAGATGGGCTGTATAGCCTTCGACAGTTCGTCATAGAGCACTCCCGTTTCAAATTACCATTGAACTGAAAATCTTACACAGACCAGTGCGAATGGACATATGAGAGGTCCTTTGCGACTAGTGGAGTACTGAAGAGTACTCTGGTAGGTGACAGAGGGCACGACAGAATCGGTCCGTCCAGCAACATCCGATCATACACATTGGCGGCTCCGTTGGCACATATGTTGTGGCCGATAGATTGATAAAAATTTTACATTTAAATTAATTTCATAATGAATTAATTATATATATATATTTTAATTAATTTAATTTTATTATTTATTTATTGTAGACACGGCAGCTGAGTCGTGCACCAGGGCAGCTGCAGATATGGGAGGCCATATACCAGTTTAGGAAGATTGGTGATTACTTAGATCCTCGATCTCGACAGATTACGGTAATAATTTAAAATATTATTTATTAAATTTTTATATATACTGATATATAAACTAATAAATTTTCAAACTGTATAGGCGGATTATATGGAGTATCTCATATCGCGATAAGGCGAGGACCCGTCCTCTCAGCCCCTTCTTAACCTCAAGAGATGGCTCAGGGCCATCGGAGGAATGAGTGGGAGCTGGATCATAGGATTCGGCCATACCTTCGATCCTCCAGTAGTTTGATACTCCTCTCAGGGCTCGATGATCCAGACATGGGCTGACGCACATATGGAGGAGATCATACAGAGGCTTTGGAGTCAACGACTTCAGAGCTTTCGAGATATTGTCTACGATATGGTCATTGAGATTCTCCGAGACTCGCATCTATGTGATCAGCTGGACTCATTATCACAGCTATCACAGCAGGTAAGTCTATTAATAATTTTTTTACTTGTTTTGAATTTTTATATTTAGAAGCTTTACATGCTTAGGCTTAAGTCCAGAAAGAAGATACGGAGGGTAAAAATTTAATCTAACTATCCAAATGATGGATCGGAGGTACCTATAGCTTCGTATCATCGAATAGAATATGTACGAATAATTTATTCGAAAATCAAAGTAGTATATCAAAATATACATCTCCATATCAACATATACGCTTTCATATCGAAACTTATTAATAATATTTTTTTTCTTTGTTACAGGATGCTGAAATATTCGGCTCTCATCTACCAGCTACTGGAGAGGACGTACAGGAGCAGAAAGAGGATGAGAAGGATGATGAGGAGGCTCTTACATGATTTTTTTTGATATGTATGTAATTTTGATACTTATAAAGTAATATAAATTTATAAAATTATATAATTTATATTTTTAATGTAATATAATTAATTTTATATTTATGATTATATTAAATAATTATTATTTTATTTATGATTATATTTTAAAATATTTAATTATGAATTCTTAAAAAATTAAAAACTATTAGAGACGGCATTAACGACGGCAGATATTTTTTAAAAATTTTATTAAAAAATTAAAAAACTATTATCAACGGGAGTAGCGACGACAACGACCGTTGCTAATAGTTTTTTAACACTTTAATTTAAAAAAAAATTAAAATTATTAGCGATGGCTTTTTATCGCTAATACCATTGTTAATTATTATTATTAGTGACGATGAATTTATCGTCGCTAATAAGATAATTAATGATGAGGTTATTTTTGTCGGATTTTTAGTGATGGTAAAATAACTATTAGCGACGGTAGTTAGCCATCGCTAATAGTCTATTTTTTTGTAGTGCGAAACACCCTAACCAGGGTCTATAGGCCAAAAATCATATGGGGTGGGCACTATAAAATATCATATGGGATGGTCTTCATAGTGTACCATATTTTTTTTTAATACTAATTTTAAAAAATAAGTTTAAAAATTAAAAACTTTTTTTTACTGATGAAGTTATTAGTCCTGTGATTAAAGTATTCTCTTTCTTCCTCATTTTTAGCACATAGCGGTATATACTATATGACCATATAATAAATACATACTAAATATATAACTAGGTGATACATACTGTAAGTTTTTTTGATACACTCTCAGTAAAAATATTCTAATGCATATCTATAATTAAATTAATATATAGTTTATCGAACTTAGTATTCACCAGTATACAGTATATGACTAGTTGATATATATCTAACAAAATATTCATCCAACATCTCAATACGTGCCTCTAGGTAAAGCGATACATAATTTTTAAAATATAGCATTTATTAGCACACAGCATATGAGCAAATGATACACACTAGATGGCTTATTAAATATACTGTAAGCTTTTTTGATACACACCCAGCAACAACCTAACACATATCTCGAGGTCTTTTCTTTTCTTTCAAATTCTTCTTCTTTTCTAAGATTTTTACATCTAAAAGTTCACAGAAATTATCTATCATTTTACCTAGAGATATTTATTATGATGTCGAATAAATATTTTGCTAGATACATATTAACTGACCTGATACTGTGTATCAGTAAATATTAAGTTTGATAAACTATATATCAATTTATCTATAGGTATGTATTGGATCGTTGCTGAATGCGTATTAAAAAAACTTACAATATGCAGCAATAAACTATCTAGTGTGTATTATTTGCTCATATGCTATGTACTGATGAATATTATATTTTAAAAACTGTATTTCGCTTTATCTAGAGATGTGTATTGGGATGTTAGATGAATATTTTGCTGAATGTATATCAACTAATCATATATTCTGTACTGATGAAATTAAGTTCGGTGAAATATATATTAATTTTGTTATAGATATGTATTAGATCGTTGTTCGGTATGTCAAAAAGCTCACAGTAAGTACAATCTGACTATATATTTAGTGTGCATCGTATGGTCATATAGTATACATTACTATGTACCGAAAACGAGGAAAAAAGAGAATGCCTTAATTACGGAACTAATAACTTCAAAATTTTTTTTGACTTTTAGACTTATTCTTTAAAATTAGTATTAAGAGAAACATGGTACACTATGAAGGCCGCCCCATATGATTTTTTATAATACTCACCCTGTATGATTTTTGTTCACATCTACAGCGCAAGTTAGACCAGAATATCTAGATATGCGGAGATGAGATCGAGATTGTCCTTCTGGAGAAATCTAAAGAGCAAGTCGCAAATTCTCCTAATTCCTAGGGCCGTAGAAATCTGTGTTTAACATGGATTAAGCTACCCCTAGATTTCTAGGATCAGGGAATCGACGGGCATTTTCAACCCTTCAATTTTTCTTTCTATTGGATACCAGGCACTATTTCTCTTGTTCCAAGTTGCATGTTGCCCCTTCGCTCGTCCTCTTCCATTAGTTATTTTTGTCGTGAGATGGACTTAGTTTTATGGTTGTTTTCATCAATGTCACTATTTACTCATGCTACAATAGGACACAGAGGTAGGGTTTATGACCTCATTACAGGGAAGTTCAGAAGTCATCAACTTTAAGTTCTTAAACTTAAATTTGAATAAGTAAGCTTATGAGCACCAATTGAGTTCATTGATTCTGTTTCTTTGTTACACTTGATGAGTTGAAGCAGTGTGGTGATCCACTTTCTTCACAAAGGGCGAGAAAAAAAAAGTTCATTGCTCAAGGTAGTCGCTCAAAAAGCGAGTATTTAGAGCGTCTCAACAACATAATATAATTCATTACAAAAGTATAAATAGGGCTACAATTAGGGATATCACCTCCTAGGCTTGGAGGAATTTCAAATTCAAGTTCAAAAATTCACAATGATGGTGACACAATGGTGATGATAGTATGACATAATTTATTCGTTGATACGAGATGTAGTTTAACTACTGATGTGAATCTGTTTTCCTTAATTTATCCTATTCAATTATGGCAAACTATCTTTAGTCATGGTAATGGAGCCGAAAAATATGATAGTTACCATAGATATGGCTTAATTTTTCATTTTTCTTTAGCCAAGAATACCTTTTTTTCAATTTATGTTAGAAAAATATGGATGAAGAACTACTTATCAGGAAAAATATTATTTTTTAATATTTTCAAAAGATGCAACTTATTTGGGAAAAAAAAGAGAAATCCATAGGTAGTGGATCAAATAATGAGGCTTTGGCTTCCTTTAAATGTTTCTAATTATCTTCCAAACCTCAATGAATTCAAGCCTCTAATACAATCACTTGGTTTCATAAAGTCTCCAAATTATGAATAAAGTTGACGATAGCAAATCTGTGAATTTGATATCTTTATCTTATAATAAATTATAAATATGATACATGAGTTTCAAGTTCAAATTTAATGATAGCAATAATATAATTTTTAAGTATATTTCAAATAAAGGTGGTCAAGTTCATTCTAGTTTTTTTTTTTTTTTCAAACCCTTCTCAAAATAAGGTGCAAAATTGTCACGATCTATCTCGTTTTGTCACTTTGGTTTATTGAGGATATGCAAGCTTGTCTTTATGTGTATCCACAATACGGGAAAGAAAGTTTTAGAAATAGTTGAAAGCAAGCAAAACGCCAAAAGAACACGTCACCAGGAATGAATGATAATTAATGTCGAACTAACAATTAACTTAATGGGTGGAACCAAAATTGTGCTTTGGACGTATCTTTTGGACTGTTCCAGGAACTGAATGATGCTGTGATAGAAGACAACACCTACGTGCCTATAAAAGATCCAAAACTTGTGAATTAAAATGAGAATCATTTTTGATACTGTAGAACCTATACATAGTTTCATACCATAGATTACACGACCCTCATCATCAGTGACTTCTAGATTTCGAAAGGCTATTATATATACTTTTAAAAGAGACAAATGACATCAAGATTCTTAGATTTTTTTTAAAAAAAAAATAAGTCATAATATGTGGATATGTTAGGTTTAAACTAGGAATTAGTATATGTAATCCTAGGAGACATAATTGTTGAGATGCTTTCTTTGAGATGTATATCATATTCTTGATAGTCACCTCTAGAGACTCTTTCATTATTGTGAACATTGTCTTTGACAGTGGCCCCAACTTGTCCCTTGCCAACAGGCTCCATGTAACCATGATTACCATCTCCCACAGGCCAGCCATAAGACCTGTACAATCCTAAGATGCTCAAAATTTCATCGTGGACCTTTGTCGACGTGAGAAATCTGGGGGTTGAGCCAAGATTAGTTAAACCAATTTTATCTTTTTCTCGTTGAAAAAAAGCCAGCTTTACTATGTAGAGAGACAGTTTATTAACTGAAAGCTGGTCATCACAAATCACAAATACCAAAAACATGACCAAGAGGAAGAACCAGAGGACCAAATTTGGTAGGGCAGTATTCGCCAAACTCGAGGTTTTTAACCCATAACCCATTTACATTTGAAGTTTTGCCACCTCCCAAGATGTTTCAACTTGGCTCAAGTCTAAATATAGATTCATAACTTCAACACATCAGATTCATGCATGTAGTAACTGCTAATTTTGGAATCTCTCTCTCTCTCTCTCTCTATATATATATCTGTCTGTCTATCTATTTATGCTTAGGATTCAGGCATCTTGCGAACCATTTAAATTGGTTATCACAACTGATACTGAGTTGGATTTGTCCGGAAGATTGATATATCTCCACTACTTAAGATCATCAACACCACCCCCACCAACCCCCCACCACGGAACAAAAAAAAACTACTACTTTTTTTCTCGAAGGACTTTCTTACCAACTTTTCTTGATTACCACTCAACGGAATCTGACCATACCGGAGCTCTGATGTACTCATGGCATCTTAACCCACCACCTGCCCCACCAATGCAGCTACGGAGCCTTCAGTCCAACTCAGTTTCTACTACCATTCAGGAACGGTTCAATCCACAATTACTCGAAAGGTAGATTGGAGCCTTCTTGTGGCCACATGCATCCCAATCATAGAACACAGAAAGGAAGCATAACAAGAAGATGGTGAGCCTGGGCTACGGTATTACATATATATTTATTCTTTTTCGTTTCGATTTGTTTTGTTTCTTTGTTGTGGTTTGTGCTCCAAAGTAAGGATAAAAGTGAACATAGACTGGTCAGGCTACAGGTTTAGCTGGGTGGCTTGGCCATAACACGTAATTCGAAAGGTTTTATACGGTCT
This sequence comes from Elaeis guineensis, assembly GCF_000442705.2. Classification (NCBI taxonomy): domain Eukaryota; kingdom Viridiplantae; phylum Streptophyta; class Magnoliopsida; order Arecales; family Arecaceae; genus Elaeis; species Elaeis guineensis. Next base: position 105,295,233 of record NC_025995.2, on the reverse strand, counting down.
CAGACTCACTGATTAAAGTGTTTGGTATCATCCAGAGCTCTAGAAACATTAGCTTTGACAACTCATGCTCGAGAAACTAAAAACATTACGGAAGTTGGGTTGAAACCCTTGCCGCCTTCATTCTCTAGGCCTTTTTCTCCTATTGTCCCAACAAGGCTTCAACCAAGAACTGCCTTGGGTTTTAAGGTGCCGAATTCGGGAGGGGTGGGAGGGAGAGAGAAAGAGGCTGAATAATGGAACACTTTACAGTTGATATCCATTTCTCTTTCACTTCACTCTCAAACCCAAAGCGGTGATGGAAAAAACATGCAAGAAGAAAAATAATAAAGGTTAATTTTGTTCCAATAACTCACTTGGATGGCCAATTCCTTGTTTCTGTTTCATTCACAACGAGCAAGTGGTTGCTGTCCCTTAACCTTAGAAGTTATCCCGAAATCGATCCATGGTAGAGGAGGAATCCATGTGCTGGTCATGTCCATAGCTACAACTCCAATTCATCCCATCTGCTTGGTTGCCAGCACTGTCTCTAGTCATAGGCGCTTGTACCCCTTCCATGGGGAAGCCGCGAGCAAGAGGGGTTCCAAAGCAAGTGTAGCTCGAATCGGCTCCATAACTGGGGTGATGTGGTTGGCGCTGGGAGCTACTGTCGAGGACATGGCCTATGAAGTAATCACCAACAGAAGGATGGGAAAGAGGGTAGGATGGTGGATAAGGTATGGGGTGTGAGGAAGAGGTAGGGTAAACATATGGTTGCAGAGATGGTGGGGTGTGTGGTGGTTGTGTTGGTAGCCTCGGATACACAGGCCGGTATTGAAGACACGGGTCTCCGATGCTGCCACCTCTATGCTGGAATCCTCCTACTGGAGGGATAGGTTGTGTGCTCCCCAGATTCAGATCTCTCAAGCTGCTGCTTTGATCAAAGAATTGATATCATTAAGGCCTGGATTGTTGACCAACTTTAAATGACAATGATGATGAATAAAGGGTCATGGATCCATTATATAGCATCAGTAGAACCTCTAGGAACTAGCTAAATAAATAGTTTTCGTGTTGCAAGAGGAAATGAAAGATCGATCAGTATTTGGGCTCGAAAGGGAAGGAAATATCTATAGATGTAGGGAAATGTAAAGATTAGGCAAAGTTTCTTTGGTCACTTACCCCATATGAGCGCTGGCTCCTGCCAGACCTTCGTTGCTGAAAACGAGCTGACGAGCACGGTTAAGAGTCTCCGTCTCCCTTTCTGATCGAAATCAAAAGAAATCAACATAAATTCTCAAACACTACTACTAGCTAATTAAAACGAAGTGGTTATACATATCATCGAGTAGTTTAAAAATAGTACTAGTAAATTTATATATAGCGAGAACCAAAAGTTAACCCATGATTCTAATTTGGTGGTGCAACTACTATAGCAGTGCCCTTGCCTTGGCGATGCCGGTTCATGTGACCACCCAAGGCTTGAGACTTGCAGAACTTTAGGGAGCAAAACCGGCACTCGTAGACCTTTGCGCTGTCATCTTTTCCTCCGCTCTTCTTTTTCTTAAACCCTGCATCATTTTATCCTCTTGAATAAATAACTAATTGACTAGGTAAAAACACATGATAGAAACTATAATCACAACTACTTTACTGTTCCTACTCTCTCCCTCTCCTTTACTTAAAAACTCTAAATCGTTGTGTAAATTATTTTTTAATTTATTTCTTAATTGTTCCTTATGCTTCCCAACGTACTAGCAGTGTCGGTGGATGCAGCAGTTGTCGTCGAGCTCTCCTCCAAAGCCTGCTTACCGTATTCCTCCGGCAAGTTGTTGAGGTCTAATGGGTTTCCCTCTGGTCTCCTGCAATCAAAACAAAGAACACGGCTAGTTAAGTTTCCAAAAGGAAAGTTTAAAATGAGATGAGGGGAAAAATGAAAGAAGAGGATGAATGGAACAAGGGTCATACATGGGAGTGCAGTCAAGGAGAAGACAAGGCAAAGAAAAAGAGAAAGAGATGGATGAAAGGTTGTGGAGACGAGAGCAAAGACTGCAGTTTGGGACTGCAATGTGGGGAAGACTGTTTTAAAGTGAGGGTGGAGAGAAAGTGATAGAGAGAGGGGGGGGGGGGGGGGGGGGGGGGAGAGAGAGAGAGCGAGTAGGGAGAGGCGGGGAGGCTTGAAAGTTCTCTATCAGTTTTCCACTGCCCAGCCGTCGCTTTCTCTCTCGTCACCTTCCGTTTTCTTCTCTCACCCTCTTTTCAGTTTCCCTCTTTCCCTTCTTAGGGTGGTAATTTTACGACCCGACCCGTCAAAGTGATCCGCAACCCACCCCCTTCAAACTGGTTCCGGTTTGGGTTAAATAGCTTTGGGTCTTGCTGGACCAGTTTATTTAATGAGTTCAGCTCAAGTTTAGGTCTTTAACTAGTTTAATCCAATTTGATCCATTTTATAGTTAGATTGCATCATAAACCACACACCATTTAACTTATTTAAAATCCACTTATCCTATTTAGTATAATCCGTTGAACCCATTTTAAGGATGCAACTCTAAAGCTACTTCATTGTCTTATAAAATTCACAAATTTGAAATATGAAACAGGCCCTTTATATGCTAGAGTAAGACTGCGCACATCCAATCCTCTTCAAACTGCATAATGACAAAAGCCTCATATATAGAACTGTTATTTTTTATTTAATCCATTTAAAAATAGCTAGCTTAATCTATTTTGAATCTATTTAAATCATTTTAAATTTATTTAATTATTTTAAGATTTACTTAACTTATTTGACCTAATCGAATGGTTATGCGGGTTGAATTGTATATTTAATGAAAAGAACGGGTTCAAACTGAATTTTTAATTTATATAACATATAGATCGAATTTAGGTTGACAGATTTTGGATCCGATCGTTATCCAACGCAACCCTTATCTAACCCAACCCGACTGATTGCCACCCCAACTTATACCATAAAAGGGCAAAGGGCCTTGGTTTCCGTGACTGTTAGACGATGAGAGGCTTGGGGCGAAGTAGTGGTTTTTGCTTTTTGGTTGGGATGTGGGAAGTGTGAGAGGGACGTGGCCTTCGCTTCTTCCCACCCCCTATAAACCCTACCCTACTCCCCCGCCCTCTCTCACTGTTTCATATCTGGTGGCCAGTGATAGATAAACTGAGCCCCTGCACGTATAATTACTGTGGGGAGGCTTCCATGTGAGACTCACACCCTTCTCTTCCTGTATAAGCTATCCTCACCACCCTTGTATACCCGATCAGAGAGATCATGTGGACGAGTAGGGTAAACCATGTGAGATACATTGGGGGAGAGTGTCCTCTAGCTCTTGTGGCTGCCGACACAGGAGATGAGGGCTCATCCTTTAGTAGGCAATAAAGACAAGGGCACCTCTTACAAAGTGCTGCCTGGATATTTAGTTAAGAAGGGTATGCTAGGCTTATAGTCTGGAAGAGGGCCTAGCTAGTTGTATGATGAGGACCATCACAGGGTGTCTTTGCTTGTGGAAAGAGTTGTTGTCGAGTGCACTTGGCTGTAGGAGAGTACCCTTTGGGACCTATTTGGGACTGTACCGTCGTATTAAAGCCCGTCCGAAAATTGGAACAGCGCTAAAGTTGAAGAGGCTTTTGGTGGCATATATAGCTACAAGGTTGCAATTTGCGTCACCATGCACTGCGTCCCTGTTGGCCCAAACAAATATATCGTCTGCAATGTGCGTATACAACGGTAAACAAAATTTTGCACTAGCTAGCTTACATCTACTGAAGTAGTTACATCAATCACTGTTTTACATGACTGAGAGATGCATGACACGATTGATACATGACTGTGTTACATGGAAGTTCGCTTACATCAACGTCAGAGATTGGGTTCGGGTCTTTTGATTTCTCGCATGCCCTCCAATTCAACTCTTGGCTATCAGACACCAGTCGATTAGTGTTTCCCTCTGCTTCTTCCATTGTTATAATAAGAAGTTAGTGTTCACAGAGCTGGTTTTTTGCGTTTCTATTCACATTGCTACTTAGTTGTTAGCACTTCAGAGGAACCATTGATCCAAACGTACGTGAGTAGGAAAGACGTGAACCACTTTCTACGTGTAAGCAAGAAGCAAGTTATACGGTACTCTTCTGTTGGAAGGATTGAATCTAATTGAAAAAATAACCAATTAAGGATTCAGAGATATTATTTCTTAGCATATTTTTATTATTTTTTGACATATTTTTGTTATCCCCTATTTATATTTATATAGGCCCTTATACGCACTCTTGACATTGTGAAGAAAAATAAAAATAAAAATCTGTTTCTCCCTTTTTTCATCATGGTATCAGAGCTCTCAGGTTCTGATCCATTTTCTTAATCATAATTTTTTTTTCTTTCTTTCCCCTCTTATCTATTTTTCTGATTTTTTTTTTTTTTCCTCTTATTCTTCCCTCCTTTACATAAAAAACCCGTCTCTTCCCTCTGCCGCTGACGTCGCCTCTGCCTTCGCCTTCATCACCGCCATCACGTCACGCCACCACCTTATCCCATCTGAAGGCCATCCACCATCTTCACCTATCTGAAGCCCCACATCCCATCCGAAGACCCCAACACGCCGTCCGAAATCCCTCTGCCGCCACCGCTCCTTCTTCCTCCTCTGCGAGCACCTCTACCTCCTCTCATCCTCCCTATCTTATCCTCTCATCCTACCGCCACTGCAGCCCCCTTCTTTCCAGTCGCCACGTATTCTTCCCCGACCGCATAGATCGCCGTCTAGAATCCCTCCACGACTGCAACCCTGCTTAGATCACTGCCATCCCCAAGGTCGCGGCTGCTGCCTTCGCCACCATCACGCCATCCAAAGCCCTATTCAATGCCACCGCCTCTCTACATACAAAACCCCATAAAACCCCAACATCACCACCAACATCCCGACCGAAACCCCAACATCCTTCGCCTGACTGAAATCCCTCCAATGCCACCGCCATCACCCGTCTGACACCTCTCCGACGTCCCATCTCTTCGCCTCCATTGAGTCCGACCCTATTCACCGGAAGCTCTTCACGGCCTCGGCTGGGACGCCACCATCGAGAGCCTCTGAGTCTCCATCGACTGCAACACCAGCCACCGTCAACTCCTTCCTTGCCGACGGCTTCACCGGCCACCGGTCGCGGCCCGCCCATCACCCTCGACAATCCCGTGTTTCACAGGTACATAATCGGTAAAGAAGGAAACCAAAGTTCCTTCTTTTAATCTTTTATTTTATTTTATTTTTCAAAAAAAAAAGAGGAATGGAGAACTTTTATGACTAGATACTTAAGAAGCCTGTAGTTACGGTGTGTCCGGTGATTCATTGATAGTGTGTCGGTGAGATTATCGTTCGTATTTTGTTTGTGGAAATGGCCAATCCAATTACTATGCAAGATCTTGAAGGTCTATTGGATCGGCTTATTACAGTTGCCACTCAATCAAGTGGTTCGTCAAGAGATAGTGGATTGCTGAATGCTCTTCAAGTGGTTGTAAAACTTGATGGCCTAGTGACATATTTACAATGGAAGAGGAGCACTCGTCTGCTTATACAAAGATGAAGTTTGGAGGGATATCTCACCGGCACAAAGAGGAAACCTACTAATAATGAGCAGGATATGGCTCAATGAAGAATGGAGAACTCTGTTGTTCTGATATTTCTTCTTAATACCATGACACAGAATGTGGCCAGAAGTGTGCACCTGCTGGAGACTGCACAGAAAATCTGGGAGATGGTGGCCCAAATGTTCTCATAGAAGCAAAATTCTGTTCAAGCATTTGAGATCCGTTCTCAATTACGTCAGCTTCGTCAGGGAGATTTATCTGTCACTGAATATGCCACCAAGTTGAAGCTTCTCTGGTCTGAAGCTGATCATTATAAAATTTTTGTTCCACAATACTCCATCGATGTTGATGGATTTCAGAAATATTTAGAAGAAGAACAAGTTCAGAACTTTCTATATGAGCTGAATCCGAAAAATGAGTCTGTCAGAGTTCAACTTCTCGCCAGAGATATTTTACCTAGTTTGGGTCAAGTCTTCTCTACTGTTTTAAGTAAGGAGACACAGCGACGAGTGACTTCCGACTCCAATAGTTCTATAAGATCAGCTCTTACTGTACAGCCACAACAGGTAGGTGAGAAGGTATGTTTTCATTGTAAAAAGTCTGGGCACACTAAGGCATTTTGCTGGGATCTCCATGGTCGCCCAAATCAGCCTGGGCGTGGTAGTCGGGGTCGTGATGGTCGTTGTAGTGGTGGAAGAACTGGAGGACAGAATCATGGTTGTGGATCTGCCCAAGCCAATCTCTCTTAAGAGACCGAGGATGCTGTACACAGCTTATCTACAGAGGAGTATCAGACCCTCTGACGAATGATGGAAAAGTATGAATCATCTTCTAACACCATACCTTCTACTCTGAAACAGTCTAGCCACTAGGACGGATATCTTGATTCTTCTCTTTTTGCATACTCAGATATTCCATATAAATTATCACACGCATTTACTTGTGGAACATCCAACTCCTGAGTAATAGACTCAGGAGCATCCAGTCATATGACAGGGGTACCTAATAGTTTTATTTCATATTCACCATGTTCAGATGAGGACAAGGTCCGAATAGCTGATGGATCCTTTACCCCAGTTTTAGAAAAAGGATCCATTGACTGTACTCTTAGTTTAAGATTATCATCAATATTGCATGTTCTATCATTTCCTACAAATTTACTCTCTATCAGCTCTGTTACTAGAGATTTGAATTGCTTTGTCACTTTTTGTCCTTCTCATTGTCTATTTTAGGAGCTGAAATGGAGAAGATACTTGGGGGTGATAAGCTGCATAATGGACTCTATTATCTATCAACTAATGAGAAAAGTATGAACTCTTCTTTGATGGGGTATGCATTGTCTGCTGAAGGTGCCACTTCAGAACTTATGTTACATCATCGTAGGCTGGATCACATTCTTTTTTCTATTCTTAATTGTTATTTCCGTCTTTATCAAATAAATGCAATAAAAATTTGCTAGTTTGTGATCATTGTGAGTTGGCTAAACACACCAGGACAGTATTTTCTATATCTGAAATTAGAAGTTCTGAACCTTTTGTTATAATTCACTCTGATGTATGGGAACCATGTAGTACTAATACCCTCATAGGCCATAGGTGGTTTGTTACCTTCATTGATTGTTTTAGTCGAGTGACTTTGGTCTATTTATTGAAGGAAAAGATGAAAGTTTGAAACTGCTTTAAAGAGTTTCATAAATTTGTAGGTACTCAGTTTGGTGCCAAAATTAAAATTCTACGTTCTGACAATGGCACAGAATATATTAATCAGGAGTTCCGTGCGTATCTTCATACTCACAAAATTCTTCATCAAACCACTTGTGTTGATACTTCTGTTCAAAATGGAGTTGCCTAAAGAAAAAATCAGCACTTATTGGAAGTAGCCCGATCCTTACTTTTTACCATGCAAGCTTCTAAATTTTTATGGGATGAGGCTGTCTTAACTGCTGCTTACTTGATCAATCATATGCCTCTAAGAACACTCGGATTTAAGTCCCCCATACAATGTTTGAAAGGGTCTACTGATTATGTAGTCACTCCTAGGATCTTTGGGTGTGTTTGTTTTGCTCGAGTTCATAGACCCTCAGTAGAAAAACTAGATCCACGAGTATTAAAGTGTGTCTTTGTCGGTTACCCTGCTACTCAAAAAAGATACAAGTGCTATTATCCCCCTTGAGCGACGAATGCTTGTTACTATGGATGTTACTTTTCGAGAAACTGAAGCTTATTATGGAAGTCGTCTATCTGATAATAGGACACCAGAATTACTTCTTCCGGGTGACTCTCTATACACGCCAAAAAATTCTGGTGCCCAGGGGGAGTATCATAGTAATGATGTTCAGAGGGAGCCTGGTATTGAGATAGAAGAAGAGTCCAGTGTGCATTCACCACCAACTGCCCAGGTGCCTTCACCGCTTGAAGCTTTTTCTCCAGAGTCCCCTAATGGTAACATTATTTCTACTACTCCTTCCATTTCTAATCTTAATATTTCTATGGCAAAATGGAAGGATACTCGCTCAATTGTTCCTCCTGCTCGTTACCATTATGATATCGCTAACTATGTTTCATATAAGAATGTGTCTCCATCTTATCAAAGCTTTATAGCTGTATTAGACTCCATCTGTATTTTTAGTACCTGGCAAAAGGCTATGGCAGAACCTAAGTGGAAGGAAGCAATGTTAGAAAAGATGACTGCTTTATCCAAAAATCAAACGTGGGATCTGATCACTCTGCCAGCTAGTAAGCATCCTGTGGGGTGTAAGTGGGTGTACACTATAAAGCAGACTCCAGAAGGCAAGGTGGAAAGATACAAAGCTCGGCTAGTTGCAAAGGGCTACACTTAAACATATGGGATAGACTATGATGAAACCTTTTCTCCAATGGCCAAGATAAACTCTGTTCGAATACTGATATCATGTGCTGCTAACTTTGGCTGGAAATTACATCAGTTAGATGTGAAAAATGTATTTCTTCATGGAGATCTTCAAGAAGAAGTATACATACAGATACTATCAGGATTTGAGACCAGAGCAACTATTGAAAAAATCTGCAAGCTAAAGCGCTCACTTTATGGCCTTAAACAGTCTCCTCGAACCTAATTTGATCTATTCAATCGGATTGTAAAAGGAATGGGATATAAACAGAGTAATACAGATGATACTCTATTCTATAGGTATTTCAAGAGAAAGAAAATTATACTCTTGGTTTATGTTGATGATATTGTAATAAAAGAAGATGACCATCATGAGATTAAGCAACTCAAAGGAAAACTAAAACAAGCATTTGAGGTAAAAGACCTGGGTCCACTAAGATATTTTTTGGGCATAGAAGTTGGACGATCATCCAAAGAGATTTTTCTGCCACAGCAAAAGTATGTACTAGATTTGCTTTCTAAGATTGAGATGTTAGGGTGTAAGCCTGCTACTACTCTAATAAATCAGAATCATCGAATAGTGACAAATAGTGGAGCTCCTATTGATCGAGAAAGATACCAGCGGTTGGTTGGAAGGTTGATATATCTTTTACATACAAGTCCCGACATAGCCTATGCTGTCAGTATCATCAGTCAATACATGCATGATCTACGAGAATCACATATGGAGAGAGCTTTTAGAGTATTACACTACCTGAAAGGATGTTCTGATCGTGGTTTGTTGTTCTCACAATACAACACTTTCCAGGTAGAGAGATTTACTGATGCAGATTGGGCTGGGTCACTGAATGATAGACGATCTATTTTTGGGTATTGTACATATGTAGAGGGTAATTTAGTTATCTAGAGAAGCAAGAAATAGTCAGTGGTTGTTAGATCATCAGCAGAAGCTGAATATAGAGCAATGGCTCTAAGCATATGTGAACTTCTTTGGCTTCAGAAGCTGCTTCAAGAATTACAACTTCTAAACAAATTTTCTCTTCGATTGTATTGTCACAGCAAAGTAATAATTGAGATTATAAGCAATCCGATACAGCATGATCGTATCAAATACATCGAGATTGACCGTCATTTTATCAAGAAAAAGATTAATCAAGACCATATCTGCATTACCTATATTCGATCTTTTGATCAGATGGCGACATTCTAATCAAAGGGCTTAGCTCATCGTCTTTTTTTGGATTGATTGACAAGATGGGGCTTCGAGATATCTTCGCCTCATCTTGAGGGGGAGTATTGGAAGGATTGAACCTAATTGAAAAAATGTCCAATTAAGAGTCCAGGGATATTATTTCTTAGCATATTCTTATTATTCCTTGGCATATTCTTGTTATCCCCTATCTATATTTGTATAGGCCCTTGTACGCACTCTTGATATTATGAAGAAAAATAAAAATAAAAATCTCTTTCTCCCTTTTTTTTTCATCATCTTCCATGGGCTTATAATTATGGTCAAGAGATCATACTGCAAATGGTTATTGTTAAACATTTTTGTTCTTCGAGAGAAAATGGGTTTCGCCAATATTACTATCGCTCAAACAATTATATATGCTGCCTTGTGATCATTATATATCATTGTTGTCTAAAGAATTTCAAACGCTATGATGGAGACATTCTGAGAAGTTCCTTGTCATAGTCAACGCTTTTGAATTGAGTGTAACTTTTAGCTAGTTTTACCCGTTGAAGCTTTTCTATCTTTCTGTTTCCATTACCTAGCACCTCTTAACGGATATATAGGAGTCCAGACACCAGTTTTCGTCTCATATTCTTCGTGCTACAATGCTCGGTGCCAGTTCATTAATTTTTGCTTAATTTACGAACATCATTTTTGAAAAGTCTATTCTTTTGAAAAAACCATCCTTTATCATTTATTAATACTCCATCACGATGAAGAGGGTCATTTCTTGACATTGATGATTCATCATAATTAATGAAACCTAGCACTCATTCTTCTGGGCCTTTTTTTTTTTTTTTTTGGTAAATCTGGATTTATTAAACCAATTTAGTAAAAAACATCCATGTATATCAAAAAATAAAATATACAAAATAACTAAAGAAATTTTCGATACAACAGTTCAAAAAATAGTTCCAATATGACTAGCCATATATGTCATCATCCAATCAGCTACGCTATTAGTCATCCTATACACAAGTTTAACATTATAAGGTAGAAGAAAAAGTTATTTCACAGCAATCGCATAGTGATGGATGGGGATTAGTCTCAGTATTAAATTGATTGAAAAGTGAAAATGAAAATAGATCAGATAATATCCATCCAAATTCATTTTCATATTCGAATCTATTTGGATATTAATAAAAATTTAAACAACCAACTATTATCCATATCTGTATCCAAACTCATTAAAAAAAAAATAGATATAGATAGAAAATTATATGATCAGTATCCAAATATCCAATTCCATTTATAATTCTATTTAATTTTATATGGTACTCATTAATTTTATAAAAATAAATAACCATATTAACATGCTATTAACTTGATTTATTATTTACTTAGTAATATCTTTCATTCTATAGTAATAAAATTTAATCATCCAACTTATATCTATATTTATATCTATATTTTGGATATCTAATTTGTATCTGTATTCATTAGAAATAAATATGAATATAAATTTTTACATCTGACTAACATCTGTATCTATATCTATATTCACTAAATAAAACTAGATATAGATATACTAGTATCCAATTCATAATAATCTATTCTTTATTCAGAATACTATTCTTTTGTTTAAATACCCCATGATTTCTTGCTTATCAAATACACTCAACTTATGTAGGTACCGAGTCATCTAAACAATCATCAACGTGCCTCTAAATTATAGCCTCAAACATTCCTTTTTTAATCCTTTTTCTAAACTTTACCTCACATTCACCTTCATATGTATGCATATATGTGTGTGTATCATTTTTTTGTTTATTTTTTAAATTTTAAAAGAGTCCAATCGATTAGTGATATCGATGGAGATGGAAAAAAAAAATTTAATAGAGTTAATTAGTTTTGGATATCTAAAATATACATACATGCATGCATGCATACTGGCATATATATATATATATATATATATATATATATATATACACCTATATCTACACACACACACATATATATATATACACACACACACACATACATACATACATACATAGATGAAGGTGTCCTTATTTCTTTATAGAATGAGATGCTTCGCTGTCTCATCTTATGCATCCTGGTAAATACTTTTCATCTTTCTCTCCTCTTCTTCTTTCTTTTCCATATTTCTTCAGTTTTTTCTTTTTTCTTTCTTTCATTCTTTTCTTTATTTTCTTCTATCTTGCTTTCTTTTATTTTCTTTTTCTTTTTCTTTCTTTTCTTCTCTCTTTATTTTTTTCTTTACTTTCACTTTTTCTTTTCTTTTTTTTCTTCTTTCCTCTTTCTTCTTCTCTTCCATTATGGATCGATTTCGAAGTCTCAAATCCATTCCGATCCCGTTTCCTTATAGAAATAGAATAGAATGATCAAGATGTCTCCTATCTTACTGGAACATAAAATCTTGATATATAATATAAATATTCTCAAACATTTATGAGATTGTTCATATTATTTTTAACTAGAAAGTAATTGGAGTCAAATGCTCTTAAAGGTATCTAAACCAAACAATAATGGAAGCCTTACCCACCAAGGGGAGGAATTACCTCCAGACCCAAATCTTAGACTTGCAGCTAGTTCAGATCTAATCCATGCTAGCCAATGGATAACCCAATCTGGTCCACTTGAAAGTCCTAGTCATGCATCCTAATTAGATTAGTTAAACCTTCTTCTGGATTTGATTTTTTGCATCAATATCATAGACTATAATAGAAAAGGGTATTTGCAACGTAAAAAAAGTATCGCAAATACTTATTTATGATGCAAATTTTGTAGCTAATATTTAGTCACTAAAAATGAGATCGTAGATAATTTTTTATGATGGAAACAAAATTTTCATGACTAATAATACATTTTTTACGATGTAAAATTTACATCATAAAATATTTTATTTTTTTAATTATTTATGATAAAAAATTTTATCATAAATAGATAATTTTTATCATAAATAAAATTATTTATGACGGAACATTCCATCATAAATAATTTAATAAATAAATTTAATATTTTAAAAAATAAAATTAATTAATTTTTTATGATAAAAAATTTGCATCATAAATATTTTTATCACAAAAAAAATTATTTGCAGCATAAATTTTTCATTGCAAATAATTTTTAAAAATATTTTTATATTTAAAATATATATTATTTACGATGAAAATTATATGTCGCAAATGATTGTATTTCTGATGGATATTCTGTCACAAATAATTTTATCACTAATTAAAATATAATATTTAAAAAAAATAATTTATAAGTATAAATTTTTTAATTTATATTTTTAATATTTTATATTTATAATCTATATAATTAAAATAAAAAATTTATACAATAAATTCATAAATAAATTTGATCATTTCATTATATTAAAATATAATTATAAAAAAATAAATTTAATAATTATAAGAGATCTAAAATAAAAAAAATAGAAACAAGCTGCTGGCCATTAAGCATCAGTATCTGGAGAAGGAGAATGGGTGGACCACGACGGACCGACCTACTATTATCTCATCAGCTCCATCATCTACTCCATCTGCGCTATCTGCTCCATGACCTGCATCTGGAATGATTAGTAGAAATCGATGCATATGACTAACTCATCAGCTCGCTGTCGATCCTCAGCAGTCTGTCTCTGTATCTTCGTCAGTCAGACATCGCAGGCAACATGGATGTTAGCCCTGGACGAGCGTGAGGATGGAAAAGCTCTGATCCCATATCCTAGCCTCCTAACATAACAGAATCTCGTATATCATAGATATCCTCATCTGTGGGTGTGGTCGAGCCCTCAAAAATAAGCTAAGATCTCATCTCTATCATATGATCCTGAAAATTAAAGTTATAGCTATTCTAAGTTTGTATTGAAAATTAAAATATCAATAAAAAAATAATTAAAAAAATTTATATAAATCTCTCATCCACTCCTCTGACTGTCGCTAGTGGGTCTACTGGTAGATCTCGATCCTACTAGGAAGCTCGCCACTCTCGACATCTCTCTACAATTTAGAAATAATTATTTAAAATTTTTTTAAATAGTTAAAGAGTTAAAATTTATCAAATAAAAATTACTTACCATCTGCTCTATATGGCAAGCGAACAGCCCTGAATCCCCATGGTGTGAGATGGTCTGTCTCGTCCGATTGACGGTATTTCAGATATATCGATCCTGTATAGTTAAAAGTCAAATTAGTAAGTAACTAATTAAATTTAAAAATAAATAATTTAATTATTAAACTCTAAAAAAAAATTAGATGCTTAACCTGATATGTCGAGTCCTCATACCTGCGGCATATGACTGTCCAGTTCTCGATACTGATGCTGTCATATGACCGCTACAGCACTACCTCCACCCCCTGATTTTGCACTATAGTGTACCAGTGACGATGAATGCAATGGTGGTAATCCTTGAAATGCAAGCATAGATGATCATCCACAACTCGCCACACGTAATCATGCTCAAAATCAATAATACCAAATATAACCTACAAATAATAAATATTATAAGAATACAGTACTAATTAAATATTTTACTAAATATTACTTTATCTGTAAGTAGCTATAGAAGACCTCCATCTGAGCTGGTGTAACATGACGCCGGTCGGAGAGCATCACAGGGGTATAGCTGTAGTATATGATGCCTAGCTCGATCCGTCATGGCTCGCACCATCTCCTAATGGGCGTGGTGAAGCCGAGTGGAATCTCAATACGGAGACGCTGTCCCTCATACTCGCATCTCCAATCCAAACCGAAGTCGAGTCGATTCGGACATGATCCCGATCCGGATCCCGGATCTGACCCAGACCAGATCCAAGTCGATCCAGATCGGATCCCTGATCGAACAGTTTATATGCATTAAAAATTTATTATTTTTATTAATAAATTATTAATTTTTAAAAAATATTTTTTTTTTATTTCATTAATAAATTATTAATAAATCATTCTCCCCACACTCCCGCCCCCACCCCTAGGGCCCCAATGGTTGTCCGTGGGAACACCACCCCCCTCCCCCGACCACCGCAGGTTGTTCGTGGGAACACAACCCCCCCACCCCCGCATCCTTCGCTCCTCAGCCACCGCAGGCCATCCGCGGGAACAACCCTCCCCCGCATCCTCTACCCCCCGACCACTGTAGGTCGTACATCCGTGGGAACAACCCCCCCCCTCCCGTCGTGTCCTTTGCCCCCCGACCACTGCAGGCTGTCCGCGGGAACAAACCCACCATCCTCTGCCCCCTGGTAACCCTCCACCCCACCCCGCTCCTGCCGGTCTATGGTCCCCTGGCCCTCACGAAGGCCCCCCCCCCTCTCCGCTCTCCCCCAGCCCTCACGAAAACCCCCCTCCTCCAGCCCCGACGTGACCCACCCCCTCACCCCTCCCTTCCCCGCAGAGCCAAAACAAAACAAAAAAAAAACTATTTACCTTAAAAGTCGATGGCGATAGTGGCAGCAGCTGCATCGACGGCAGCGGAGGGGGGGCACTCATCGGTGAGGAAGCCTAAGAGGGTTTCGACGGCTAAGAGGGAGGGAGGGAGGGAGAGAGCCGGGAGGATTTTGCGGAACCAAGAAAGTAACTTAGAATTTTTATAGGATTTTTAGCGATGCAATTATTAGCGACGAAAAATTTACATCACTACAAACAATTATTAGCGACGAAAATATAATTTTCATCACTAATAATTTTCGTCAATTTTTTTTCCTAAAAATTTTTCCCTTAAAAAAAATTTAACCAAAAAAACTTTTTAAAAAAATAATTTATGATGAAAATGAAATATACGTCGCTAATAACTATTGTTACCGATGAAAATAAAATTTTCATTGCTAATAATTCTCATCAAAAAAATTTCTCTCTAAAAATTTTTCACTCTAAAAAAATTTAACAAAAAATTTTCAAAAAAAAATTATGATGATAATTCCAATTATTTGTGACTCTTATTTTTCATCTTAAATAATTTACTATTTATTTTTAAAAAAAATTAAATTTTCATAGATTATTTGTGACTATTATTTTGCATTGCAAATAAAAAATATTTATGACGTAAAATTCTTTTGCATCACAAATATTAAATTATTTACGACATAAAATTTTTTATTGTAAATTATTTATTGTTTAAAAAATTTTGGATTTTTTATCGATTAATTATGATAAAATTTTTTTATCATAAATAATTTAGTATTTATGACATAAATAAAATTTTTATTATAAATAATATATTATTTACGATAAAAAATATTTTACATCGTAAAAATCCTATATTTTTATAGTATAATTTTTTTCTATTTTTCTCTAAATATAGTATAATTTTAAAATTTAAAGCTCATCTTCATCTTTCATTATCTAAATAATTATCGTTAGAGTATTATCACAAAAGATCATCTCGATCCGGCAGCCCTAGCTATGTCGATCAATAAAATTTGATTTCAACGGTCACAAACGATCGTATGATGATCTGATAGATAGAGACTATCGATGGATTCAAAAATTTGTAACGATAATCTCGATGATATTTGTAGCACACTATCAAAATTTTATTTCAATCAGACATCATTATCATGATCAATTTAGTATAGAATAATTTGAGCCGTTAAATAAAAAATAAGTAATCAAAAGGTCAAATGGCGTCCGATTATAAGGTGAGTTTTTTAGATAAATGATCTTTGCTACTACTTTTATCATTTATATGGTGATAATTATAAAATTCAAACCACACGTATATGAGCCATCCAAATCTTTACGTGCCTCTTAATACTCATTCTTAAAGTCTTTAAGTAATTATACCTGTGCTTTTGTAAGATCTACTTAACATAGATGGTTTATATATGCGTGGTTTATATTTTATGATCACCACCGTACAGATGATTAAAGTAGTAGTAAAGATTATTTATCTAAAAAATTACCTTATAATTGGATGTCGTTTGATCTTTTGATTACTCATTTTTTATTTAACGATTCAAATCATCTCATGCTAAATTGACCATGATAATGATATCTGATTGAAGTGAAATTTTAATATATGCTACAAATATCACCGAGATAGATAATCATTGTAAGTTTTTGAATTAATCGGTGATCTCTATCTATCAGATCACTATACGATCATTCATGATTGTCGAAATCAAATTTTATTGATCGATATAGCTATGGCTATCGGATCGAGATGGTCTTTTATGATGATACTCTAATGATAATTATTTTGATAATGAACAGTGAAGATGGATTTTAAATTTTAAAATTATATCATATTCAAAAAAAATAAAAAAAAATTATATTCGATTGTAAAATATATTTACGATCGATTTTTTGATTAGAAAATATTAAAAAAATTTATGATCGTAAAATCAGTCGTAAAGTAATTAAATTATTTTTTTAATTTATAAAATATTTATATTATAAATAATCTAATATTTATTTTTTTTAATTTTTTACTTTTATCTATTATTTGCCATGAAATTTTGCATTGCAAATAATTCGATATTTACGATGCAAAATCCATTTTGCATCATAAATACAAATTATTTGCGATGCAAATTTTTTTCATCATAAATAATCTAATATTTATTTTTTAAAATTTTTATTTTTATCGATTATATGCGATAAAAAATTTACATCATAAATAATTAAATATTTACGATGTGAAATTCATTGTGCATTGCAAATACTAATTATCTAAGATGAATAAGTTTATGTCATAAATAATCTGTTATTTATTTTTTTTAAATTTTTTATTTTCATCGATTAGTTGCGACAAAAATTTTACATCGCAAATAATTCAATATTTATGATGCAAAATATATTTTGCATCATAAATACTAATTATTTGCAATGAATAAATTTTCATCGCAAATAATTTGCTATTTTTTTTTTTAAATTTTTAATTTTTATCGATTATTTGCGACATAAATTTTGTGTTGTAAATAATCTGATATTTACGACTGAAAATTCATTTTACATCGCAAATACTACTTATTTGCGACGTAAAATTTTACCTCACAAATAATCTGATATTTATTTTTTAAAAATTTTTAATTTTTGATGATTATTTATGATAGAAATTTTTCATCGTAAATAACTAAATATTTACGATGGAAAGTCAATTTTACATCGCAAATAATGGATATTTAAGACAAAAAAACTTTACATTGCAAAAAATTAATATTTTTTTTTAATATTTATAATTTTTATTGATTATTTATGATACAAAATTACGTCATAAATAATTTAATATTTGCAACGTAAATTTTATTTTGCATTGTAAATAAATATTATTTATGATAAAAATATTTTTTCATCGTAAATAATTTATTATTTATAATAAAACTATTTTTACATCATAAATAATATTATTTATGATTAAAATATTTATATCATAAATAATTTTATATTTTTTCATCGTAAATAATTTATTATTTATAATAAAACTATTTTTACATCGTAAATAATATTATTTATGATTAAAATATTTATATCATAAATAATTTTATCATATAAATTTTATTTTCTTATAGTGATATCTTTATGTAGCTAGATTTCTGATCTGCATCGAGATGGAAAAGGAAACGGAGACGGTCAATATCCTTGTCCAGGAACCGGGATCATAAATGCGCTTCCCCTAGATATGGTTGCACTTATCCTCTCTCTCTCTCTCTCTCACCCACACGCAGACAACACACGCAATCAATCAATATAAAAAAGGCAGCGGGTCGATCATCAAACAAAACTCCCCTGACTAGCACTCCCATGGACTGAACAACCTATTTTACCTTCGGAGTAAGACAAGAAAGGAAGAAATGACCTTTGGGTGACAAGATGCGATAGACTTCTAAGAATAGTCTACTGCCGACTACTGACAGTTGGGTCTGGAAGGATGCCTGTAGCGAGGATAACGATAGGAGGGCTATTCTCTGAACCACTTCACATGATTTGATATGTTTCCTTCCCCGTCCTCTCACTGTCTTGCGTTGTCGGATGTTTGCTAAGCATCTTTCTGTGTACCCCTCTCGCCCCCCTGTCGAGCTCCAGTTCGCCATGTTCCACTCTCCCCTCCACCGTATAATATGACCTCTCGAGCGATCAACACGGGAATGAAAAGTGGAGCAAGTAATGAAGTGGCTGGATATGTCTGTATCAACAAAGAAACAAAAAATTGGTGCAAGAGATTAAGCGGCCTGGAAGCTTTTAGTCATGCTAAAGAGATCTGGGTTTCCACTTTTGAGAGAGAGAGAGAGAGAGTGTGTGTGTGTGTATGTAGGTATGTATATATGTATGTATGTATGCATATATGAGCTTTTTCTAGCCAGAGTTGTGAGCTGGCGATTGCAGGAGATACTTTTAACTGATTTAAGATGAGCAGCCAAGGTTTGCTTTTCGAGAGTGTTAGACTTGTCTAGCGTTGCCGCATCAACAAAATGGATCCTAATCCACTTTCATTACACGCTCAGAAGATAATCATTGGTCAACTGCTGCTTCATTCAGCAACACGATGCCTGAGTTTCAAAAACTCCTTTTCACGGCGCGAGGCCATTCCGCATAAGAGTCGCCTGAGGCCGTTCCGCGTGAGCTCTGGTCGTGCGGCCGTTCCGCTCCATGCGCAAGCGGACGTTCCACGAGCGCTCCATGCGCTAGTGGCTGATTTTAAGCCTATAAAAAAAATCCTCTTCTTAGTGCTCTAATTATTCAACCCGAGAGTTCTCTTTTCGTACAGTCAAAGTTCTTCTTTCCTCTTTCTAAAATTCTATAAAAACACAGTCTCTCTCACTTTTTTTTGTTTAATTATTTAGATTGAAGACCAATTTGAACGACATCTATTCGAGATCGTACCATCAACGGACGTTAAAATACTTGACTTTCAAATTTTATCTTAGAAGAGGATGTGCGATCCAAATTTTCGTACGAGAAAGAGTCGAAATTTTTTTTAGGACAGTGATTTTACCATCTCTCCGACTAAGTTCTATTTTTTTTTTTTATTTATCACATCAATATATTGTTTCACACATGTTATGAGAAAAAAAAAATTAGATCAACATCTGAACATCAAATAGAACCCCTCTTCTTTTAAATTATTGTGAGCCTATTTAATATTTTTTTTCCTAAGCACTCTCTTCAATGCAAGTTTTTTTTTTAACTGTTTATTTTTCTATCATTCAACTTTTCGGTAGTTATACTTTATAATATTCGATAACATTCTAAAGAAGATCTCATAGATATTTTTTGTAATGCATACATATATTCTATATTAAATATAATTATTATACATAATTATGGTGTTCCCTCTATAATTTTTTTTTAATTATCCATAGCATCATTTCTATTGTGCAAGTTAATCAAAGATCCTCAAAACTTGTATTGCTGCATGCTCAACCTTTAATAAAAGTTATTAAGTCAAGCTAGTTAATAAAGCAAAAAAAAAAAACTAATAAATTTTCTTCAAATTTCAGGCTTCTCTTCTGAACCTTATTTGAACCAAATGGCTACCCTTAGAGATGAAACCATTAGCCTTAAACCCAACTAATTTGATGGAACCAACTTTAGAAGATGGCAAAGCCAAATAAAATTTTGGCTAACTACTTTGGGGCTCTAGTCAATTATTGACCAATCCTCTGCCTCCTTTAGTTCAACCACTTCTGCTACCCCTGAAGCAGACTATCTTTGTAAGTGTAGAACTTTAAGTGCCCCTTCTGTTATATATTACTCCAAAATTATAAAGAGATCAAAGATTTTCTGCAAAACGGTTTTAAATATATACTCTTTCCTTTTTTATCTCCCGTGACAGTTTAGAATTTTTATTCGGGTAAACCTCTATTTCGAGGAGTTTATTTTTTTCTTTAAAAGGAGGCCGCGGCATCCTTCTTTGGGTGTGCGAGTGCGCGGTGGTGGTTCCTGGTGTTCTTGTGCGGGCTGGTGTTCTCCCGCTGGTGTTCTTCCTGGCTTGCTCCCGCTGGTGTTCTTCCTGGCCTTCTCCCGCTGGTGTTCTGTTGGTATTCTACCTGTCTTCTTCCTTCTCGATTTCACGGATGCCCTGTGCTGATGACCGAATGGTTCTTCGATTGGTAAGGAGGTATTCTTCTTAACTTTTTATCGAGGATTGAGAAAGATATCTTCACCTCAGGTATTATCTTACCTTGATCTATTGCCGAGGCTGAGATTGGTAGATCCTATTGGATCTTTGCTACCTTCTTTTCGATACTCTATTGCTTTCTTGTTGGCTTCGGTTAAGGGTATTTTATACCTCATATTGTACCTATTTTTTGGGATGGATTTATAGTGGATTGCTCCTCCCCGTGGATGTAGGCCTCTTGTGCCGAACCACGTAAATCTTGGTTTCTTTATCTTTGTTTATTTATGCCTGCAATGTGTTTGGTGAATTGTCTCAAAGAGATTAGACTTTAGATCAAAAGCCTAGATCGATCCAATCCGATGTGCGTGATCTCAACAATTGGTATCAGAGCTCTTGGATGGCTGGTGACAAGAAACAAAATTTTTCAATGGCTAATGATCCGGCGTTTGTCTCTCACTCCACCACCATCAGGCATGAAGTGACCGTCTTTGATGGCACGGGAGACTTTTCACTATGGAAGGTAAGGATGAAATATTTGTTGGTTAAAGAAGGTGTTGCAAAAGTCCTTAAGGGTATGGATTCAATCCCGGGAGATAATGAGGCTGCTAAAGAAGAAATTAACGAGAGAGCCCTAGGAACTTTATTTTCAGATTTAAGTGATAAAGTCCTACGCAATGTTGTGGAACTAGATACAGCCAAAAGTGTATGAAAAAAGCTAGACAGTTTATATATGGCAAAATCTCTGACTAATAGATTATATTTGAGGAAAAAATTACACACATTTCGCATGATAGAAGGAACTTCACTTAAGGATCACTTGGATGAGTATAATAAGCTCCTGCTTGATCTAATAAATGTTGGTGTCGATGTAGATAAAGAAGATAAGGCTTTGATTCTAATTTACTCTTTGCCTAAGTCCTTTGAGCATATTACCACTACCATGCTTTATGGAAGAGAAACAATAAGTCTTGAAGAAGTAGAAGCTACCTTGTTATCCAATGAACTTAGATTAAAAGTACAGCTTCAGCATCAGGCTCAGACTCCAGCTCAAGGTCTTACTGTTAGAGGTAGAGATGAACAGAAAAAGGAAGGACAGGATAGAAGTAAATCCAAAAATAGATCAAAGTCTAGGCCCAAAAGATCAGGTATTTGTCACTATTGCAAAAAATCAGGCCACTGAAAATCTGAATGTAGATTTCTACGATCTAAAAGGGAGAAGGAACAAAAAGATAAAGGAACAATTTCTGATACAGCATTAATTGTAGTTTCTTCAGGAAGTCATAGCAGTATACCAGATGATGCAGTGTTTACAGCTGCCTGCAGTGTTAGTCATGTTGACACTTGGATCGTGAATTCTGGAGCATCCTTCCACATGACACCTCACAAGGAATGGTTCTCTTCCTTTAGATCTTATGAAGGTGGTACTGTTCTTCTTGAAGATGATGGTATCTGTAATATAGAAGGTATTGGAACGATACAAATTAAATCTAATTCAAATACCGTGGTGATATTGGATGATGTTAGATATGTTTCTAAATTAAAAAGAAACATTCTCTCAATACATGCCTTTGACAGAGCAAGATATGAGGGCAGATGGGGTAGAGGATCTATAACTATCAATAAAGGGATATTAACTTTATTGAGAGGTAAATTAAGTGGCACCCTTTACTACCTGGATGGCAGTACAGTTGTTGGTTAGGCATCGGCAGTACAATCTTCTCTTGAGCAGTTGACACATTTATGGCACCAGAGACTAGGACACATTTCAGACATAGGTCTACAGGAGCTGAGCAGACATGGACTGCTGAGTGGTCAGAATATTGGTGCATTTGGATTCTGTGAGCACTGCATATTTGGAAAACAACACAGAGTCAGCTTCACTACAGGCGTGCATAGGACAACTGGTATGTTAGACTATATTCATTCTGACCTATGGGGACCTGCCCCAATTACATTCAAGGATGGATCAAGATATATACTTACTTTCATTGATGATTACTCTCGAAAAGTCTGGATATACACCATTAAAAATAAGAGTGATGTATTTGAAACATTCAAATGATGGAAGTCTATGGTCGAGAGGCAAACTAAAAGGAAGGTGAAAATTTTTCAGACTGATAATGGTTTAGAATTTTATTCTACAAAATTTGATAACTTTTGCAAGTCAGAAGGCATTATTAGGCATAGAACAATAGTGGGTACACCTCAACAGAATGGTGTGGCAGAACGCATGAACCGCACACTATTAGAGAGAGTCAGATCTATGCTATCTAGTTCTGGATTAAGTAGAGATTTTTGGATAGAGGCCGCTCACACAGCCTGCTATATTATAAACCGATCTCCAGCATCAGCATCAAGCATGAAGACTCCGGAAGAGATGTGGACAGGAAGACTTGCAGACTATTCAGTACTCAGAATCTTTGGGTGTCCAGCTTATGCACATGTAAGAGATGGAAAGTTGGACCCCCGGGCTAAAAAGTGCATATTTATAGGATATGCATATGGGGTAAAGGGCTATAGATTATGGTGCATAGAGCCTGAATCTCAAGGATTTCTAGTCAGCAGGGATGTGACATTTCATGAGACAGCCACTGCTTCAAGGCAGTTACAGCCTAATTTTTCTCAAGGTGATCAAGATCGGGGTCAGCAGGATAGGACTGTTGTAGATATTGATCAGACTGTTAAATCACAGCAGCAGCAGTCAAGTGAAGATACTTACAATGAACAACAACAACAGACAGATGCACAGATTCAGACTCAGGAGGAGGTGACATTACAAGATCAGGATCAGATTGATAGTATTGCCACTCGAAGACCTAGACGTCAGATCAGAGCACCTCAAACGTATGGCTTTGAGGATTCTGCTTGTGCTGAGTTAGTCTATTATGCTCTGAGTGTTGCAGACACCATTGGTGATGAGCCGACCACATATCAGGAGGCTATTAGTAGTTCACGGGCTGATAAATGGACCATAGCTATGGTTGAAGAACTTCAGTCTTTAGAAAAGAATCAGACTTGGGAGTTAGTCAAATTACCAAAAGGTGAGAAGGCAATTGGCTGCAAATGGATCTTCAAAAGGAAAGAAGGAGCCACTCCTCAAGATTTTAGATATAAGGCCAGGTTAGTAGCAAAGGGATACCGTCAACGGGAGGGTATTGATTACAAGAAGGTATTTTCTCCTGTAGTCAAACACTCTTCTATCCGTGTGTTACTTGCTTTTATTGTTTCTCAAAATTTGGAGCTGAAACAACTAGATGTTAAGACAGCTTTTCTTCATGGTGATTTAGAGGAACAGATCTATATGCAACAACCACCTGGTTTTGAGGTTTCAAATAAAGAAGATCAAGTATGCTTACTCAAGAGATCATTATATGGTCTCAAGCAGTCTCCAAGACAGTGGTACCGCAAATTTGATAGATTTATGATCGACCATGGATATAGTAGATCTCCATATGACAGTTGTGTGTATCACCAACAGCTTTCAGATGGATCATTTTGTTATTTGTTATTATATATGGATGATATGTTAATTGCAGCCAAGGACATGTCAATCATCCAGAAACTGAAAGCCGAGCTCAGTACTGCATTTGATATGAAGGACCTTGGACCGGCAAAGAAGATACTTGGGATGGAGATTATTCGTGACAGGCAGTCAGGTAGATTTTTCCTTACTCAGCAAAGTTATATTGAAAAAGTCTTAGACAGATTTGGTATGTCTACAGTTAAGCCTATCACTACTCCCTTTGCCCGTCATTTTAGACTTTCTGCCAGAGACTCTCCTCAGACTGAGGATGAGGAGAGATATATGTCTAGAGTGCCATATGCGAGCACAGTTGGCAGCATCATGTACGCGATGGTCTGCACTCGACCTGATATTTCACAGGCAGTAAGCGTTGTAAGCAGATATATGGATAAGCCTGGAAAGGCTCACTGGTCAGCTATGAAATGAATACTTAGATATCTAAAAAGCACTTCTAAATTAGGATTGATATTTACTGCACAGAGTAATTGCATAGTTACAGGATTTTGTGATTCAGATTATGCTTGTGACTTGGACAGGAGAAGATCTTTGATCGGATATGTGTTTACTCTTTCTGGATGTGCAGTCAGTTGGAAGGCTACTTTGCAGTCTACAGTTGCTTTATCTATCACTGAAGCAGAATATATGGTATTGACAGAGGCAGCAAAGGAAGCTATTTGGCTAAAAGGATTGGTACAGGATTTGGATCTCGAACAGGATTGTTTGGATATTCATTGTGACAGTCAGAGTGCTTTGCACCTTGCCAGAGACCAGATGTATCACGAATGAACAAAACATATAGATGTCCGGTATCACTTCATCAGAGATCTGGTAGAAAAAGGTGATGTCAGGCTTCAGAAAATTTACACTGCCCATAATCCGGCTGACATGTTCACTAAACCAATCCCTGCAATTAAGTTCAGAAATTTTCTGAACTTGATTGGTATAAGTATTTGGTAATGCCCTGCGGGGCTTGTGGTGAGGAGGAGGTTATAAAATTTTTTTTTTTAAATCCACATCTGATATAAAAGGTACAATATTTATCGTAAGGAGGAGGATTATTACATATTGCTCCAAAATTATAAAGAGATCAAGGATTTTCTGCAAAACAGTTTTAAATATATACTCTTTCCTTGTTTATCTCCCATGACAGTTTAGAATTCTTATTCAGGTGAACCTCTATTTCGAGGAGTTTGTTTTTTTCTTTAAAAGGAGGCCGCGGCATCTTTCTTTGGGTGTGCGAGTGCGCGGTGGTGGTTCTTGGTGTTCTTGTGCGGGCTGGTGTTCTCCCGCTGGTGTTCTTCCTGACTTTCTCCCGTTGGTGTTCTTCCTGGCCTTCTCCCGCTAGTGTTCTACCTGTCTTCTTCCTTCTCGATTTCACGGATGCCCTGTGCTGATGATCGAACGCTTCTTCGGTTGGTAAGGAGGTATTCATCTTGATTTTTTGTCGAGGATTGAGAAAGGTATCTTCACCTCAGGTATTATCTTACCTTGATCTATTGCCGAGGCTGAGATTGGTAGATCCGATTGGATCTTTGTTGCCTTCTTTTCGATACTCTGTTGCCTTCTTGTTGGCTTCGGTTAAGGATATTTTATACCTCATATTGTACCTATTTTTCGGGATGGATTTATAGTGGATTGCTCTTCCTCCCTGTGGATGTAGGCCTCTTGTTGCTCCTTGAATTGATTTTGATGATTATAAAGTATTTGAGGGGATTACTAATGATCTTGGCTTGGAAAAAGACTTATTGCATTTCAGAGGCAAAATAGTAATTTTGTCAAGACCTGATTCAGAAGCCTCAATAGTAAGAACTGAAGACGTACAATCTATTGGAAGAAATTTCAATATTTTTGAAAGTGTATTTTGTAAGAAAATCAGATTTTTATTTTTGAGTCGACCCTATGAGTCGACTCATGGCTTAAAGGGCTGAACGACACGCTAAAATTTTGGCTGGCACTCTCAGTGAGTCGACCCCATGGATCGACCCCTTGGCATGACCCTATGAGTCGACCTCTGTTGCTTCGCAGGTCAAAATTACAGAACAGTCATTTTCTGTTCTGTTCCACAGAGGTCGACCCTATGAGTCGACCCATGAGCATGAGTCAATCCTATGAGTCGATCCCTGTAACGAAAAAGTTTCGCAATGGCTAGTTTTTAATCCGTTTCAATTGTATTTAATGCTCATGTAATATACTCTAACGGGTCTATTTCAGTCCAGATTACTCTCCACCATTATTTGAAGTTATATAAAGAAACTTAAAGGAGAGAATCAAATATAAGAAGAATAGAAGAAAGATTTTGAAAAAGCTTCTTCAAGCATTATTTTCAACCCTAAGCAAGAGGCCACTTAAAGCGTTCAAGAAGCTTTTAATTTAAGTTCACCAACTCTTCAAGTGCTCATTCAAGTCTCCAACTACCTTGAGAAAATCAGAAAGAGCTTCCTTAAAATTGTGTAAAGTGTATTTAATGCTTTATTCGCTCATTAAAGGAGCTTCTTTTGTATTTCTGTGTTGTTAACTGTAATACTCTTTTTGAGTCATTATTTTTTATTTTGGAAGGGTTCCAAAATGTGGAAAGATTGATCCGAACCTTGAATCGGATTGTATTGGGTTGGCTTGTACCCGAGAATAAGTGTTCTAGCTTGGAATAGCTAGAGTCGGAGGTTCCGACGAGTGTATTCAGGTTGAATACAATTTAGTAGATTGAAATTCTCAAGTAGGAGCTTGGAGAGTGGATGTAGGTGCAAGGTTGGCACCGAACCACTATAAATCCTCTTGTTTGTGTTGTGCTTAATTGCTTTCCTTTTAAACTTCTTTATTCTCTTGCATTCTTGCATCCAACCATTACCCTTGCATCAATTACACTCTCCTTACTTATCTTGCTATTGTTAAATATTCTTCATAAGTTGTAAGTTAAGTTTAAATTTTTAGAAACCCAATTAACCCCCCCCCTCTTGGGTTGCATAGCTGGGCAACACCTCTTATGTCGAACCACGTAAATCTTGATTTCTTTGTCTTTGTTTATTTATGCCTGCAATGTGTTTGGTGAATTGTCTCAAAGAGATTAGACTTTAGATCAAAAGTCTAGGTCGATCCAATCCGGTGCGCGTGATCTCAACACCTTCTGATTCACTCTATGATGTCTATCTATTTGCAAAGAGTACAAAGAAATTATGGGATAACTTAGAGTCTGAATATGGCCTTGATGATGCTGGGGTTGAACGATTCAACATTGCATCATTTCTTAGATTTGTTATGATAGATGACAAACCTATAAATGAAACTTTACCAATTCCAAGAATACCTTAGGAAGCTTCAAACCAATGGAACCATTCTCTCTAAAGAATTTAAGGTCTCAAGCCTTCTTGATAAGTTGCCTCCTTCTTGGGACGTCTTTGCCAAATATTAGCTCCATAAGCAAGGAGAACTAACCCTAACTCAACTTCTAAATTCAATCAAGATAAAAGACAAACACAGATCCAAAATCCAGCAAACCAGAGTCTCAGATGCCCAAGCTAATCTGGCCCATACCAAATCCAAATCAAAATCTAGATTTCAATCAAACCAATAATAGCAGTCAGATCAACCTAACCGGCCTAACTCAAATAAGTTCAAGCCTAAGGGTAAAAACTTCAAGGCCAACAACACTGGATCTAACAAGCCTGTCTAAGGTCCAAGTGATAAGTTCTGCTTTGTGTGCGGAAGGACAAACCATCTTGTGAGAGACTGTTTTCACCAGAAGAAAGAACTCTTTTGCAAACCTTCTAGTTCCTTGGGATGTCAAGCTCATATAGTTGAAGGTCCAGAAGACACCATCTTTAGGTCAGTAAGCTTTGACCCTGAAGTTAATATTTCTTCTTCTAACCTTGATTGGTGGTTGGATTCAGGAGCTAATATTCACATTTATTTTGACCACTCATGGTTCGCTATTATTCAGGACTCAAGCGGAGGAGATGTAATTCTTGAGAACAATACAGCCGCCAGGATCAAGGAACAAGGACGAATTAACTTGAAGATGACTTCTGAAAAAGTTCTTATCCTGACGGATGTATTGTATATTTCAGATCTTAGGAAGAACCTAGTTAGTGGGTCTCAGTTGGTTCAGAGAGGATATAAAATTATCCTTAATTATAATAAAGTTGTAATAACTAAGAATAATGCTTTCATAGGAAGAGGATATGTAAGTGAAGGCTTGTTCAAATTGAATGTAATAAATTATTTTATTAATAAAGCTGAGAATCAAGTTTATTTTGTAAATAAATCTAATCAAAAATTATGGCATGATAGATTGGGTTATGTACATTTAAGAAAAATCAAATAAATGATGGATTTAAAGTTTATTTCTAAATCAATCTTAGATACATCTAAGTATGAAATGTGTGCTGAATCTAAACAATCAAGAAAATTATTTAAATCAGTTAAAAAAAATTCTTCAATCTTGAAGTTGATACATAGTGATGTATGTGACTCTTCCAAAACTATAATCCATGATGGTAATAGGTATATAGTAACCTTTATAGATGATTTTTCTAGATATTGTTATTGTTACCTAATTAAATCTAAGGATGAAACCTTCAATAAATTTAAAATTTATAAGA
The DNA here is from genome assembly GCF_000442705.2 of Elaeis guineensis. Classification (NCBI taxonomy): domain Eukaryota; kingdom Viridiplantae; phylum Streptophyta; class Magnoliopsida; order Arecales; family Arecaceae; genus Elaeis; species Elaeis guineensis. The sequence goes on along the minus strand of NC_025995.2, from coordinate 105,266,430 downwards.
ATAAAGTAGAAAATCAATAAGAAAAGAAAATTAAGATTTTTAGGTCTGATAGAAGAGGAAAGTATACTTCAAATTATTTTTTTCTATTTTGTCAAGAACATGAAATAATTCATGAAGTAACTGTTTCTTACTCTCCACAGTCCAACAGTGTGGCAGAGCATAAAAATCATACCCTCTTGGATATGGTAAATGCTATGTTGATTAGTTCAGACCTATCTAAGAACTTATGGGGGAAAGCTTTTCTATCTTCTTGCTTCATCCTAAATAGAATCTCTGTTAAGGATAGTGCTAAGACCCCTTATGAATTTTGAAAAGACATGACTCCTAACTTAAATTTTTTCAAAGTATGGAGATATCTAGCTAAGGTAAATATTTCTAAACCCAAAAAGAGAAAGCCAAGATCTAAAACTATAGATGCTATCTTTATAGGCTATGCATAAAACAGCAATACCTATAGGTTCTTAGTGATTAAATCTGATATTAATGATGTAAGCTATAATTCAATCCTTGAAGCTAGAGATGATTCTTTCTTTGAGGATATTTTTTCTTTTAAAACTAGAATTTTTAGATCCCTAGTATGTGAACCACCTTCTTCTAGATTTATAAAAGTAAAATTTAAAATTGAAATTGAATTAAAAAGAAGTAAGAGAAATAGATTTGAAAAAAATTTTGGAGAAGAATTCTTTACGTATCTTGTAGAGGGTGATCCTTGCACATATGATGAAACTATATCATCATCAGATTTATCATATTGGAAGAAAGTCATAAATAGTGAAATTCAATCAATCCGAAAGAATTAAACTTGAATTTTATCAGATTTACCTCCAGAAAATAAAGCAATAAAAACTAAATGGATTTTCAAAAAAAAATTAAAACCAGATGGAACAGTAGAAAGATATAAAGCTAGGTTAGTAGTAAAGGGATACAGCTAAAGGAAAGACAGATTATTTTGATACTTATACTCCTATAGCTACGATAACCACCTTAAGAACCTTAGTAGTATTAGCATCAATTCATAAATTAATGATTCATCAAATGGATATAAAAACTATATTCTTAAATAGAGAATTAGAAGAAGAAATCTATATAAACCAACCTCAAAGTTTTATAGTCAAAGGATAAGGACATAAGGTATGTAAACTAATTAAATCACTTTATGGATTAAAATAAACTCCTAGACAATGGCATATTAAATTTGATGAAATTATCCTAGGTGATAATTTTAGAATTAATGAACATGATAAATATGTGTATTATAAAAGAAATAACTCAGCTTTATCATTTTATGCCTGTATATAGATGATATTCTATTATTTGAAACATCACTAAAAATAATATAAAAAATTAAAGATTATTTATCAATTAATTTTGATATGAAAGACTTAGGAGAAGCTGATATAATCTTAGAAAAGAAATTTAAAAGAACAAGTAATGAAATAGCAATAAACCTAATAAATTCAATAAAAAAATATTTAAAAAATTTAAATATTTTGATCTAAATCCTGTCTCTACTTCATTTGATCATAGTTCTCACTTAACTAAGAATTTAGAAGAATCTACAAAATAATTAGAGTATTAATTCTCAGAGGATAGGATCACTGTTATATGTAGCAAATAGAACCCGTCTTGATATAGCTTATGTAGTAGGTAGGCTAAGTAGGTATACTAGCAATCTTAGTGAAAAATATTGGAATATCCTTGAAAGAATCTTTAGATATCTGAAGGAAACTTTAGGTTACTCTCTTTTATTCTCTAATTATTCAGAAGTATTAGAAGGATATAGTGATGCTAACTGAGTGACAGATAATTTAGATGTTAAGTCTACTATAAGATATTATCTCTTCATATTTGGAGGAGGTACAGTATCTTGGAGATCATATAAACAAATAATAATAACAAGAAGCACGCTAGAATCTGAATTAACTACTCTTGACACCACTTGCACTAAAGAACAGTGGCTAAAAGATTTAATTAATGATATTAAATTTTTTTCATTCAAAATATCTGTAATACCAATAAATTGTGATTGTAGAGCTCTAATAGATTTGTTAAATCAACAGATATCAAATAAAAAGATGAACAATTATATCCTGATCAGATACAAAACTGTAAGAAATAAAATGAAAGATGTGATATCGCTTCAATTTATAAGATCAAAAAATAATCTGTCTAATCTTTTGATCAAAAATCTTTCAAAAGCTTCGATATTTGAGATATCAAGGGGGATGGGGCTTAAGCTCGTATATTAGTCACCAGAGTGGACCCCTACCTTTACGATTGGAGATCCCAGGATCAAGGTTCAAAAGGGTAATGATCTTTGAGGTGATATCTGGGAGCACCGATTCTTGGAGTTTGTCTCCAACCCATCCCTATGGTGTAATGCTCTATGTGTAATGGTTAGGTTGAGCATAGCTCTCAATAGATCCAAGGCTGAAAGTTCAGCGAGGTACGATTCCGTTACACATACCTTTAGGGGATCTATCTTAGTAAGAGTAGTTGTGAGGCTGCGACTATGAGATTAGTGCGAATTTTTAGTAACTTTCTTAAAAATCAAGGCAAGCGCATGGCCTAAATAGCACTACCCTGCATTTAGATCAGTTTGTCTTCATACTATGTGTATTTTTATAATAAATGCAAGTTCAAATTCAGAAGGTACTTGTACTAAGCACAGTAAAAGCTCAAGAAAAATTTAAAATATTTGTTGAATTTAAATACTTTTTCATGAGTTTTTAAAACTTGTGGGGGATTGTTGACTTTTAGGAGTTTCAAAATTTCCTTTTCACGGTGCGAGGCCATTTTGCATGAGAGCTCACACGCGGTCGTTCCGCATGAGATCTGCTCAAGGCCATTCCGTGGCCGTTTCATGTGAGCTCTGATCATGCATCGTTCCACTCCGTGAGCACTCTGTGCGCAGGCGAACGTTCTACGAGCGCTCCGTGTGCTAGCGGCCAATTAAGCCCATAAAAAAACCCTCTTCTTAGTTCTCTAATTATTCAACCTGAGAGTTTATCTTTTCATGCAGTCAAGAGTTCTTCCTTCCTCTTTCTAAAATTCTGTAAAAACACACTCTCTCTCATTTTTTTTGTTTAATTATTTGAGCTGAAAACGAGTTTGATCGGTGTCTGTTTGAGATCGTGCCACTGACAGACGTTGGAGTACTTGACTTCCAGATTGTACCTTAGAGGAGGGTGTGCAATCCAAATCTTTGCATGGGAAAGGATCAAAATCTCCTTTAGGGCGATAGTTTTACCGCCTCCCTAGTCAGATTCTGTTTTTTTATTTATCACATCAATAAATTATTTCACACACGTCACGAGAAAAAAAAAATTTGGATCGACATCTAAACATCAAATAGAACCCCTCTTCTTTTAAATTATTGTAAGCCTATTTAATATTTTTTTTTCTAAGAACTCTCTTCAATACAAATTTTTTTTTAATTGTTCATTTTCCTATCATTCAATTTTTCTGTAGTTATACTTTATAATATCTGATAACAAAATTGTGACCGCATAGGGTGTTACTCATGAAAAATAATTCCCATTTGCCTGGTGGTATTTATTATTCTTTTCGATCCATCCGATGTTTTAGAAGGAAGAGGGCACGCTAATGTTTATTTAGCATTAACTGGTCATTATCGATTTAAAGATGATGAAAGTGCGTCTCCCATTACAACCAATTAATGTTGTAATGTACCCCTGTAAAAATATTTGTAGTAATAAAATCGAATGGAACTACTTCCTCCCTATTGCGGATAAGAGCTCGGTCCATCACATGAGGTATTATCCGCTTTGCTCCATGGGCCTCACGATTTTATCCTTTAAAAGGCACCTCATATGGGAAGAATTTTTTTCTTCTCATAACGTGAGTCTCTTTTGACTCACAATCGATGTGGGACTATTAGTGCCCTCCACATTATTAGAACCACATCTGGATCGATCATTGATCGGACGGTTCGACGCATCTGCTCCTGATTGTGCCATCTCATCATTATCCGCATGAACAACTCCGACCCAATGATATTTGGATACGTGGCCAAGATCTACTAATCAGAATCAAATCATTTGGATGTTCTAAACATCGAATTATCTTATCGAAATGATGGCCCAATAATGATTTCACAGCTATCGAAATAGCAAAATAGTCGGAGATCTCTCGTATTCCAAAAACTCATAAAGGCCAACAGCTGAATCGGGGCTCGAGGTAACACGAGACGACTCTCTTTGTCCAATGTGACAGACCACGTGATAATATACACGTCGGGCTACCTTGGACTTGAGAGTGGGAGATAACTGTTGGGACCATTCAACCGACCTCCGACTCCGACTCTACATCGACCTTATGAACATATTACTCTGACTAACAATCAGTTTACCGACCAACAGTCGGCTATTATCAACCAACAACGGACAACTCAGTTAATCTCCGATCGAAGGCCATCGGCATATCAGAGTTACTGACCAATGCTCATTCGGATCTCCAGAACTACTAACTTACCACTATTACTGACATATAGTCGGCCTATCTTCTCAACACACCTAACTATTATAAACGATTATCGATTACGTATCATGGTCATTAGTGGGCATAAACAACCCATTGACTCCATGATTATGGTCCGATAATTTAACGCCATAAAAAGCGGGATCACATGCTTGACGATTACATCAGAATCATTTATAAAATGGAGGTAAATAACAGTATGGGTAAGATAATTCTGGACTAACACTCTGTCATTTCGATTACTCATTATCTGCTGTTCACTAACTCCCCACTGACTTAAGCATCGGAGGGTTTCTGTCGGATATAATTTCGATCTGAGAGGATTTTATTTTACAGGTACTTTTCACCGATGATAGGCAACAGAGATTGATCGTAATATTTTTATTTTAATAAAAAAAATTAAGCTGTGAGATGACAATTAAAATTAGAGTGGATATGGACTGATAAATATTAATTGTAAGGTGCCAACAAGTGGTAGCTGAAAGCTCAATGATCAGAGTCCCTCGAAGAGATTCCTCATCCCCTTGCCCAAATACCTACCAGCTGGTATCGAATTCTCATCTCTTTGCTCAAATGAGATGACGCCGCCCAAGTAAGCACTCGGTAGGATGGAAATGAGGGAATAATCAATGTACATGTGGGGAACTAACAAGTACTACCATATGGAAAATATTGTACTGCACCTCTCGCTAAAATCATGACACTTGCCCTCATGCTTGTACGAGTGTGACATGCGATTATTTATTTCAGGTTGAAGCCTTGCTCAACTTTTATACCAACATCAATTCATTATGGCCTAGAGCTTGCAGCCACCGCTTGTGCGATAATTGGCCTACCTGCGCCTCAGGGTTTCCGAGCCTCACGCTGAGCACCGTACAGCCGTGGAGATGTTCACACTTCACGGAACCTCGAGCATAGAGGATCTCCACATTTGAGTTATATATACAATTTTGCACGTTCTAGATCCAATAATTTGATCGAAATATATATATATATATATATATATATATATATATATATATATATTTTAAATATTTAAATTTATATAAATATTTTTTTAAAATTAATATCTATGTGTATATCCTCATAAAATATTTTTTTTGTATATGTATCTATATCATCAACACCGTTAAAAATTAACGGTTTAAAATTAAAATAACTAAAATATCCTTATAGATAGATATGCAAAAAAAAAAATTTATAAAGATATATATGTAAATAATAATTTTATAAAAATATTCACATAAATTTGAATATTTAGAAGGATATACACGCAAAAAAACTCTTAACATAAATACACATCTCTTGGTTTGTTAATTTTTTTATTTTAATAGAGAAAAATTAATATATACAACTAAAATAATAAATTTATTTAATTTATTAATTTACATAAATAAAATAATATTTTTATCAAATGATAGATCAAAATTATTTTATCCAAAAAATAAACAGATCATAACCATCAATGTTTCCTCTAATATATAATAATATGCTTTCAAAAAAAATATTTAAACTTGATATTAGATGAATAGCTTATATATTTGCATAGAATGAACATAATTATAGATTTGGATATTATATAATAATAAAAATTTATAATTTTATTATTTTTTATTTAAAAAATTATTATTAAAAATATTTTTGTGAAGTGCATAAGGTATATTATGTTGTTATAAGATGGACATAATCGTTCCATCTTGTGTAAAAATAAAATATAATATAGTATTCTAATATATAAAATATTATATAATATCATCATCATGTTGTTATATTATGTAATATATTACTACATTGTAGAGTAAGAAGGCCTGAATTCATCTAGATGAAATAGATAAAAATTAAATTAAAATTTTTTGCATGTATATCCTTCTAAATATTCAAATTTGCATGAATATCCTCATAAAATTACTATTTGTATATATACTCTTATAAATCTTCTTTTTGCACATCTACCCATAAGAATATTTTAGTCATTTAAATTTTAAACTATTAATTTTTTAACGACGTTAAATAATGTGGGTATATATGTAAAAAAAAGAATGATATACATTCAAAACAAGTATTTTATGAGGGTATACATACAAATATCAATTTTAAAGAGATATCACGCAAATTTGAATGTTTAGAAGGATATGCACGCAAAAAATTTAATTTTTTTTTAATCTATTCAACTTAAATCTCTTAAAAAAATTAGAAAAAGATTAAAAAATTGATAAAAAAAATTTAAGCCTTCTTTTCTTTTATTAATAATCATAAATTGAGATACATAGTCATATTTGTTGTGATGTCTGCCCTTACATAATTTGTATATGATTTTTCTTCTAATTTTAACAAGATTTATTTTTTTGATCAAATAGACATGATCAAAAGAAATAAACATGAAAAACTAAAATCCTACAGAAAATAAATCTCAAATCTTGCATCAATTTTGCCTTCTGTTATTTCATTGGATTCTTTTTATTAGATTGAGGAATACAATCAATCAAAATTTTCGATTTGGTCGATCTATTTCAAGGTCCAAATAATGGAGTTTGAGCTTCATCACTAGAAATAAGGTCTTCCTTAGGAGATAGAACCACATCATAAATTTCAGAGTTAGTTGATTTTTTTTTCAAAAAAAATTAATCGAATGGTGTTGTATAATTAAATTATAATTTTTAAAAATTTAATGTATGATTTAACAGATTTTGCTTCTCAATTTTGTCCAACGCTATTTGTAGCAATCAAAATAATCCATCGTGACTATAGACGGTAGCAATTAAAACTATAAGGCATAGCACTACTAATGCTACGGCAATAACAACAACCAGAGCAATTCTCTAGGGTGTTAAATGGCATACCTCATTGGTGCATGTCTTTTATATATAAGATGAAGTACATTGTCTCATCCATTGTATGATGACAGAGATGATTGGCCAATGCCGTAAAAGCTGCGTTCAATTTTCTCGGTTTATGAGTTTGAGATCACAGATTAAGTGGACGGCTATCAGTCAACCTAGCTAGCTATCTAACTTTGTTATGGCACGTCAAAATTAATATTGAGAAAAGAAAGGAAACACAAAGGAAGAGAAACAAGAAGAAAACATCACCAGATCGCACATGCGCATGTAAATTTGAAGGTGTCCGACCCTGCATGAAAAAGAGGACGTACCCTCGTTTCCCAGTTTCCACAGCTTTCCCTTTCTGAGCCGCACTGCCCCTTCACCATTTGATTTTAGTATCTTGATCACAAACAATCTCAAAACATGAATTATATTTTTTTATTAATAATAATACAGTCTTCGAGATTAGCTCTCCTCGTCACAGAGACACACCATCATTATAACATAGCTTACAATTCCATACTTCATGAAATCCGACCCTCAAGGAGCCACTTCTCCACTTCGCAATATAAGTCATTTACGACTGTTGGATTTGTTTCTTTTTCAAACCTCCCACATAAGAATTTTTCCAGGTACAAATGATCTACCATCCACATAGGATGATCGGATCGGACTGAATCATGAATGATTTCGATCCAATTCAGTTTTTTGATCGGATCTTGATTTTGAATTCAGATCCAACTCAGTAAAATATCAGATCGGATCGGATTTATAATCAATTTTTTTAATCCAACGTATCATTCGGGTCAGATCGGATCTGCTATGATCCGACCTTAATCTATAAAATACGAATCCGGTTCGGATCCGATTTAGGTCCGAATTGGATCTAGGTTGGATCGTGAATTGAATTAACGAACAGGCATCAACTATAGCTATTCAATCGATTTTCATGAGTGGAATGGAAGTTGATCTTACAAGTTTACCATTCAATGACACTTGCGACATAATGATTTTTTAAGTGGCCATCAACATGTAACAATTACATCTCAGAAAACTGCCAAAATGTACATTATGTACATATGAAAGTCCATCGTGGGATACAACTGGAAGTGAAATATCTATTTTCCACTAATCATCTAAATTTTTTGAGTTGAAAAAGTTGTGTAGGTTTAAAACGAATGATTCCTTATGAGATAGAAAAAGAACAAGATAATATTTATTGGAGACTCTATCAGCTTGAATCAACGGATACCACTCAATTGTGAGGGTGGAAAGAGAAGAAGATAATATTGTATAGATGGACAGTTTGCTGTAATTTATTTCTAACCTATGCTAGCATATAATAGATTTGGATCATATAATGAATTTGGATCAAATCGAGCCATTGAGTATTATTTATATAAACTCATATATTTAAGTAGATCAAGATGGATCAAAATTTAATAAATTTATATCTAATTCAAAAAATATAACAGATTTAATTTTAAAATTTGATCCGGACCCATTGATCTTTTTAAATGATTTGGATCAGATTTTTATGGGTCACGTCGGGGTCGGTCGTGGGTCTGACCCATTTGCAGCCTTACGTCCACACTGAGGTGTTGGCGCTTGTGGATTTGGAATACAGCATAAGAATTTCTATGCGCGCCTCCGGAGCAATAAAAGGTCGCGCCTCCGGAGCAATAAAAGGTCGGAGAGGGACGAAAAGGCTGAGTCGTCGCGTGTCGGTACGCCGTCCGCGTGGATAAGATAGATAGAGAGAGATGGGAGAGGGGAATCATTCCAACACTTCTCTCAAGTCGCCATCTCGCCATCTCTCCCTTGGATACGGCCATCCATCCCGGCCGTGGTGGACGGTCTCAAATGGGAACACTGCCACGCCTCGGTGGAAAGCACACGAAGGAAATCCAACAACAGAAGCTCCAGGGATAGCTCTAGATTTTTATGGTCTTTTTTGCTCCGTATCTTGTGCAACGGAACTAGATCTCATAAGAAAGTCTCTCTTTTTTTGGTACAGAAAAAAGAAAGTTTCAGTAAAAGTAAATAACCTTTTTTCTATTTTATTTATTAATCAATTGCACACAATTATTACCAAAAAAATTGCACACAATTATTACCCAAAAAAATTGCACACAATTAAAAGTCTTTCTTTTAAGTGACAGTTTAGTGGATGTTAAATCTTGTTCCACACATTCACTGGCGCCCTAATAGGATGGTTGCACTTATGGTATAGAAGACACCCTATATGGCCTTTGCGACTTGCAAATTAAGCATTCAGAACTTTGTAATAGTGTAGCTGATTTTTGAAACAATATGTAACTAAGCCTTGAACTGAACTCAATAACTCATGAACAGGTGGAGGGCTACTACACACAGAGTGTTAAAGGAAACATCGAAATTGCACACGGGCTAAAGCAATAAGGACATCATAAATCATGTATCAATTTTTTTTTAAAAAAAAAAAAAGGAGCTCATAAATTGTACAGCAGTGCATTGAAATGCTGAGCTAGTTAGGTTATTGCAGTGAAGAAAACATGAAGTGCTACTAAACCCTGTGCCATCATTAAAGTGAGGAGATTGCAATCATTTTATATAATTGCACGAATAAAGAAGACAGAAATTAAACATTACATTGCACAGACAATCTTCATGCATCTCAACAGTGTTAAGGACTCCTCCATTAACTGTTCAGATCACTTGAACAAAAGTTGCGAAGAAGGATCAAACAACATTTATGCATATGGTTATCGGCCGTCGATAAGTAGCATAAATTTACCCGCAAAGGCGGCTGTAGTCTAGTAGGACAAAAGTTGTTGGTCACCTTTACAATAAGCAATTTTAATATTCCATAAGTGCTACTTAGAAATATTCATCTTCCATTAATTATCCTCTCCTATTAAAGAAACATTAGTGCCTTCACTCACTGGTCTTCGCACACATTTTGAACAACCTTAGTCCAAAAACAAAAGGCAACGATACTTAATAACTGATGTTGAAAATAATAAACATGAGACAAAACCAAGTGTCACAAAAAAACTAACAGAAATCAATATCAATAGATACCTAGATCACGGACCGGTTAGTAAGCAGTTGTCAAGAACAGCTCAATTGAGAAGAGCCCAAAAAGCCACTCCCCCCTCACTGTAAAAGCTGATCCTAGTTCTCAAGCATTATACTGCATATCTTTTTGATAAAGCCATTCCACGGTACACGAAGCGCCGGTTCATCACTGTCTCAACATTTCCTGTAGTTGAAGCACCTGATGTCTTTGCTCAGGAGGCAGAACATTGATCTGTTCTGGTGTAAGGCTCATGACTTGCTGAAGCAAAGCTTTCTCCATCTCAGGAGTCAGCTGCACAAACAAAAAGAGGATCAATAAAAGGACAGCTCGGAGCTTGGAGCTTACATAACACCTAAACATGGCCATGATGATAGTTACCGGTGGTGGGCGAGGTGGCTGACCACCTGTGCCAGGGGCAGTCTGTCCAGAGACCAATGGCACTGGTCCCGGCAACTGGGCCCCAGAAGCTGCTTTTTCAGGCAGGCCAAGTGCCCAAGCAGCCCCTCTTTCAGCTTGAATGGAGGTCCCAGCTTGATTGCTATAATCCTGACCTATATGTGGACCACCCTGGAAACAACACAATTTTATTTTGTTAGGTTAAAGTTGCACATGGGGCAGTGAACAACCGCACAACTGACCATTCAGCTACCAGATGCAGTGAAGATAATTAGGGTGAAGCATTAAGCAATAAACCTAATTATGTTTGAAAAAAAAAAAATTAGATATTCAAGTGACTGTAAAGCATGTACTATTATGACTGCAAAGTCATTTAAAAGTCATGCAATCTGTTTGTAACCCAAAGTGAGCATTCAATGACACAATGCTTTCTGAACTTTACACCATGACACTTAAGCTTATCGGTATAGAATTGACTTGGTCATGTGGTGACTTACAGAGTTAGATGCAAGTCTGTTGATCAATTTAATCACATACAAATAAAACAGGTGTTGTTTCATATCTTGGCATCAGAAGTAGTCCAAATACATAGTATTTAAAATACTTATATGTGTGTGTGTGTGTGTTTTACAGAGGTTGATTATAACAGCAAGTTACAACTCAATCCTGTCCAGGAGCAGAAATGACATGCCAACCTGATAGAGCTGCTGCGGTGGTGGTTGACTTGGTAGTGGTGGTTGTCCTTGTGGGAAAGAAGATGGAGGATTGCTGCCTGACTGAACAATTCAAAAAGTTTATCTCATGAAAAATTCAGATATTAGTAAAATTAAAAGCAAGAAATTGTAAAAGCCAACTTACATGAAACATGGGTTGGGACAAAAGCTGTTGATGCACACTTGATGGTTGAAAACCAAGAGCATGCGGCATCTGTGAATGAAGCTGATGAGAAAATGGCAGCATGGAAGGTGGCCTAGGTTGTTGTGGTAAAGGTGGCTGCAGTGGCTGATTAAATGCTCCAGCAGTCTGCAGAGGTTGTTGTGTCTGACCAGAAACAATAGGCATATGGGATGGAAGTATAGAGTAATGTGGAGGAGCAGGAGGGGGTAGAGTAAGATTATGAATTTGGGATGACTGTGGAAGCGATAAAGAAGCTTGAGTGTTCAGAAAACTCTTAGTCTGCTGTGCTGAATGTGGGGGATTCGATGGCATGTTCTGCGAATGGAAGTTCAATGGAGGAACTGAAGCAGATGGCAATGCAATGGAAGGTTGGGTAGGATGTTGCTGTTTAACAGATACGGAGTGTTGAGGTGAACTAGCTTGACCCTGCAGCCCAGCTTGTACAGGCAATGATTGAGTGGTTTGAACATTTGGCTGCTGCACCAACTGTGCTGATTGTGGTTGTGACAAAGCCTGCTGGATGGTAGGCATCTGAAGAACAGGGATTTATGTTTTTCTTTAATATGGGTTCTACTTCATTACAAAATGATATATTTGAAAGTTAAACAAATATGATTACCGCTTGAGGAGGCTGCACCATTCCCAGCATAATTTGTGCCTGTAGTGAATCATTAAGACAATTGCATTCAATTTCACATCGTGAGTCTAGCTAGCAATAAGTATTATATGACAGTATATGGGATATGGAATGAAAAAAAACTAAAAAGTATTATTTGACAATTTCACATTGTATTATATGACAATACACGAAAAAATATTATTCAAACTGAAATAAACCAAAAAAATCACAATGCACCATAAGTCAAAGGGATTGATATTCACTATACTTCCTAAGATCAATAAACAATTAAAAACAGAAAATTTATACAACATTCTCATAATTTGACTACATCATACTTTGAAAGCAAACGCTTCAACCTAATATGATTGCTATGTAATGAACAAACTCTCAGAATAACAAAAGAAAACCAAAAGACTTTGTCGGCATTCCTTTTTCCTAGAAGTGCCAATTAACTTCCTCATCCAATACAAGATGGTCATTAATCCTTTCTCCTTCTCTTGTGACCCTTTTCCTCTTCATCCAATCCTTTTCTTAATTATTAGTTGCATCACTCCTTTTGTGAGAGGCAGAATCCAACACATATCAATTATGGCAAGGCATAATACAAACCAATTCTCCACGAATAAAGCTTATATAAGGAGTCTGACTTGATATATTTTCTCATTTACAGGCCAGATCAAGCATGCATATGATCTCAAAAATGTGATCATCCCATTGAGCAATAACTGGAAGTATAATAAGCAAATCAAATCCAAGGGACTTTTGAAATCCATTGCATTTGCTTGGTTCAAACATTTCTATAGCATATCCTATAGAGTTATTTAAGTCACATCCATTTGTTTTAATTCCCGGGTAATGGGGCCCGCTTTGTGGATTAGTGCACATGGAGATAGCAAACATGTTCAAGATGAAAGTGATTAATAAATTTTTTATCATTGACCAAAGTGAATATCTAGAGCAACCCATGCAACTCCAGTACTCGAAACTAATTTTAGCAATGCATAAAAACCCATGTCACCTTGGAGGGGAGTAGGAAAAGGAGAGGGCAGGGGGCAGGAATGCCAATTAATGGAACCATTTGAAGCCCATGACATCCCCTAACAACTATTCTGTTTGTTGTTTACTGTCGTAGAAAATAAGACCTTTGAAGAATGAAAATGCATTGGTACTACAGATAACTTGAGGGAACTTAGGCATCTTCCAATCATCCATTGGAACCTACTCTCTTTCCTATTTCTGTTTATTTTTTATGCAAGATCAGGTCAAAATAATAATTAGAAAAATTAACTTGATATGCCATGGTGTTTCCTCTTTTTTCTTTCTTAATTTTAGAGTCTTATTTCAACTCATTCATGAGAATGAAGTATCAGTGCTTTTAAAAGACAAAAAAATATTGAGATAATAGGCTTCCTAAAAAACCTATAAGATAAAGCTGGTGAGTTCATGCTAGATGTGTAATAATTGCTATCTAGACATTCTACTCATAAGGGATCTAGTCTAGGAAACATAAGCATCGTCTTCAAAAGGTACCCACAGTATGTAAGTGGTAAACAGATTGCATAGAGCATATGTGGTATGTGAAAGCATATGCTGTTGGTATTTTCTAATAATTTTTTTTAAAAAAAAGTCATAAGAATATCATAATTAAATTAATAATAATTACTTATACCTAACAACAATAGTTATGATATTTTTTAACTAATTAATAATACTACTAATAATACCTGCATATGGGTATCTAGCCACCAACCAACCGAACCTACAATACTTGCATGAGTTTGCATAATAGTGGACTGCATTTGTGGCAGCATAAATGCTAAGCCAAGCCATATATGCAGCCACAAAATGAAAGTTGGGTTTGCATATACAGTGGAAAATGCTAGGGGAGCACACACATACTAAGCAAGATTGCATATGTACTTGCATAATGTTAAGTAGGTGACCTATTCAGCCAATATAGTAACTGCATATACGGAGCATGGTGCAGTTGGAAGCCATACCACATTTTAAAAGATGATGTAGGATGAAGGCATCTAGAGGGATTGAGGATCTTGTTTAGGAACGAGAAAGACCAGAAAATGCATACATTAAGGGCTTGATCTATGGATTTTTCTTCACTCTTTAGCTAGTTAAGAAGGATAGGATTAAAATAAAAATGAAAATAGATAAAAAAAAAGTAAGAAAAATAAAATAGCGATAGAGAGGAAGAGTGTCAGTGAAGATGTCGCATCATCATTGCTTGTTGCCAGACCACTTCCTTCACCCTTGTTCTTTAGTACTGGGCCATCACAAGAAAGAACCCCTAGCTAAAGTAGTTTAGGCAGGTCTTCTTGCTCCTAAAGGGCTAGAAAGAATCTATGGAGATGGAGGTAACATAGACAATGACAGAGGAGAAGAAGAAAGCATGAAAGAGAATTGCATTAGGAAAGAATTTGGATAGAGTATCCCAACATTTTTGTCCCTATCCTTGCCCTATTCTTGAGGGCATGGATGGTTATAAAGAAATTTTCTAGAGAATATCAAAGGTTGGAAGTCAGGATAAAGGATGAGATGGAAGAATTTGACTGGTGGATCCTAGTTGCATGGATCAAGGCCTAAGGTTGAGATGGGTTTCTAGAGGCTTCTACTTAATGGAGGTTAGGATGAAAGGGACATGAAGCGGGTTGCTTAATTAACAGGGAGAATTTAGCTAGACTGTGTGATGGTAATCATTATGCAGGCGAAAGGATGACAAACTAAGAGCATATGAATGTAAAATAGAGATGGGTGCAACTGAGGGGTTTTTAGGTGGGTGCACTAAGCTGGACTGACTAATATATGAGGTGCCAGTTGGGTGACCAATGACATAAGCAGAATTATCTAGAATTTTTGGTTGTAAAATGGGGAATGAGTCGGTGATTTAAACAGAAATCTAGTGAACTTTTTTTTTTTGTATGAAATGAGGGGAAAGAGATGGAATTAATTTGTAAACAAAGGTATGTACGAAATTACGGCTTTAAGTTGAGGTTATGAGGCAGGGCATAGGTCAGGGATGATGAGTGAGGATCTTGGCATTTACTCGAAGCAAGATTTCATTTCTTTACAATAGCAAAGTGTCTTCAACTGGTTCAGCAAAGCCCTGTATCCTTATTATTGTTTCCTCCTGCTCTGTCCTTTCTACCAAAAAAAATGTAAAATGCTTTTAGTTTCTAGTAAAAATCTTTCTCCCAAATTCACCTGTGTTCCATCTATAGGCATCTCCTAACCCTATATAAAATATAAACCCTGATCACCATGATTTCTCACCCTTGAAACCTGAAAGTGTTTCCAACACTTCCTTTTTCTCCATTTTCACTCTCCAAATTTTCTATTAATACCTAGAAATGGTCCTTCCCCTTCCATATGTAAGTCTAACAGATCAACTCTCTCTGTCACCTTTAACATACAGAATCTCAGCAACCTTGTCTAGTTCTCATTACAAAATATTGCTCATATCTCTAAATTAAATGGTTGCCACAATACCAGTTATTAAATCCTAAACATTTCTGTTCATACCACAAAATAACCATAACCGCTAAACTTTTTGCATGTATATGCCCCAATTCTTCCAATTACGAACCACCTCCTACAATATTGCATGTTTTTCCAAATGCTAACAACTTTCATCCATGTTACCTTAGTCATACGCACTTCTCTAACAACTGAGCACAAATTAAAGCAACTCCTAAAAAATAAATCCTTTTCAGATCTCCATTGGACGTGCCTGAATCAGCTTAATCAAGTGCCCCATGCACTTCAGCATAAATATGTACATCTCCTACACCACCTAAGAAATCATTCCCCCACCCTAATCCCTTTTAGTTATACCAGAATTTCACTTCAACATTATATGCTATCCCCTGCATATCTATTATAGTTTGAGAATCTTTATTTCTTAGCAGTTCAAGCCATGAAACCTTACCAGCCATTTTATCATATTACAACATGATTGCTTGGGACATGAAGCATGCGTCAGTCCCATAACACCAAAAAGCATTTCTCTGGTCCATCTAATGACATCTAATCCTATTAAATATGCATTCATCAATCTCTACAACTTTGTAAGACACGTGATGGCAGGTTTGTCAAGTTTCTAGAACCCTATCTTCATTTCCATTTTGCAATCAATATGCTTTACCTTTGTTTTACCATTTAATCTAAAAGATTTTCCTCCAATATTCCAAATTGGCATGCAACTATGTCCTTGTTCCATGAATAAGTATGTATGCAGCTAATTTGAAGTGATATGGACTCAGTGCTGTTGCAATCATATTATAACAAGAAATCCACATGTTTATCACTACTACAATCCGCAACTATGCATCCCTATAACAATTTCAATTATCATCTATGCACCCTTTCTCAATATACCTTCATGATAATCTATCATATGCTTAGTGAATAATGACCACATACAGGTTCGTTTTCTTTTATTATTGCTTACATCAATAGCCATAAGCAAGAAAATCTCCGTAGTTAACTTTCTATACATAAATTTAAAAAAATCAATATATTTTTCTCTATCATTGTCTCCTATAACTTCATAATGTGGCTTACAAACTCAACTTCATGACAATTGATCTAACTTTGTACATCATTTATATTCTTATGAGATGGTACCAAATACCTTTGAAAAAATATCTTATCTTTATAAAAAAAGCTATTTAAACACTTCATTTAATATTTTCATTTGGCCTTGATGCCTTATGATTTGCACCATTCCCAAAGCCTTTATGTATTTTTATGGATTAAATGATGAAACATTTGAAAATCTCCTAACTCCGGTTCTTCTAAATTCTTCAGTCCTCAAACAATAATTTATAGAAAAAACCTTAATTTATTTATGTATATTAACTAAAATCATATTAAGCTCATTCTTAATGCATCTAACATGGTATAAAAAATGTCCCTCTTTGTTATCCGAGCAAATTTTGGAACTTCTTAGTTAGTCCTGAGCCAACTTATCATACATGTCACTACAAGTTTCATAGTTTGCATTCCTTTTTCTTTTTTGAATACCCTTGTTAAATTTCCTATAAATTTCCAACATGCTGAATTTAGTAGGCTCTCTTCCCCCTGATCACCTATCACATCAAACTATTTAACCAGTTGACCACCAAGTTCCTTTTCACGTCTCTCGACCCTTGGATCACCTCTCACACCTAACCACTCAACCACCATTTTTTTCCTCATATGTCTCATTTCCTCTCTAACAACTTATCAACTTGTCAAGTTTCAATTGTCTTTAATATTTTGTCCATAAATTATTATTTTCTTCTTAAAAACTTCACCACCTTATTCTTGGGCATTTAGCAGTCCCTCTCCCCTTCTTGTTCCTAATATATGCATCTCCAACTACTACACAATGTTGTGCAACCAGGCTTTCTCTTGGCATGATTTACTACATTTGTGTGCTTATTTTTCTTCTTTTAGCAAAAGGGGAAAAAACAATCATATGGCATTTGATCATCAACATTTAAAAGTAAATAAATATTCATATCCCTTTTTATATTACATTATTTACATATATGCTACTGGTAGATCATAGGCAGCCCCAATCTTGATTATTAAATGTTCCATAGCATTTCTATCACCTAAACTATGTATACGATGCACTTCTTGCCTTAATCTTGTGAAGTTTGTTACATGGTTCATAGCAGTGAAATTTTATGTCAAGAGAACTAAACATAATGAATCACAAGAAGATCAAATCAAAACCCAATACATCCAATGGTGTTTTGAATTTTGGCTTAGCTCAACTGAAATGCTATCTTTTTTCTCTTCTAAAAACCACCATTCTCTCCTGGATTTTAAAGGGGTGAAGCAAGCATATTCTTAACCACCATACATAAATCACACATAACTTCATTCAAAGAAGGTTCTGCTGGCAATAGATAATGCACCATATATTCTACCTCATAATTTATATGCTACCTCCATGGACCATGAGGAGTTCCATTTGAAGGTATAAGATTGAGATGCTATATTCTTGAAGTGCTTTGGTTCGTGGCTTCACTAGTACTAAAGATTTTTCAGTCAAAGCAGGTTATATTCTCAAGGGTATATAGGCCTTGGAACTTCGACTGCACAGTATTTGGTGAATAGCAAAAAGATACATCTTGTTGAACATCTTAGTTATAATTCTTGTAGAATTGTATATCAAATCAGGCAATCCTTTCGAATCAACTGTTCGTTGGAGAGATATGTTTGAAAGGTCATAGCCATCCATGCATGCATGATGCAATGGTTATTTGATGAAGTAGGTCCTTTGGATGATTCTTGTGTGGCCCATTTGGTGAAGTTGGTCTATCAACCTCAACTCCGCCTATTGATGACAATAACTGAACATGTGGATTATTGCAAGTTCAACATGATGAATTATAGTAATGTAGTGGCTTTATCCATCCTAACAGAATCCACTGTACCTTTAACACATTTTTTTTCTCTTTTTGATGAAAAGTGAGGGAGGACCCATACTATATTTCATTAAGATGAAGAAAAGTACCAAAAAAAAAAAAAAAAAGAAGAAGAAGAAAAAAATACAACTTTACCCTGCTTCCATCCAACACAAGGAATGAAAATTCAGAATTCAAAATCTAAAACTCCTTCTATACAAATATTAAACATAACCCAGTTTTGAGGTTTTCTGTCCTGTAGGAGAAGATGCGGAGCACATCTCTATTTTGTCTGGATCATTCATATTACGGGCATCGTCATCTACCAATAATGATTCACAATGAGACGATCTAGTGTGGATCTACGAAAGCTATGATTTTTGGCCACACAAGATCCATTTAGACCCACACCAACAAAATTTACATCGCCAAATTAGAGATGAAAGATAAAGTTTTAGGAAACCCTTTCGTTCTCGATCGCTAATAACCCTACCATATTGACTACGTCGCGAGGATGAGGATATCGGACGGTAGGGGTTAATGCCACATGGATCCAATGGTGACGATTAGACTGGGCGAGGCAAGCAATATAAGAGGTCCAGCGGCCAAAGATGGAGATATAACAGTGACCAGAAGGGAGGAAAACAAGGGAATGAGGCCAAGCAAGAGGGGATACCCTGTAGCAAAAAAAAAAAACAGGGCGGTAAAGGCTTGCGACGGAGCTGGTCTCAGGGACGACCACCATCGACGGCGGCACAAAAAGAAAAGAAGGATCTACTAACCAAAAAAAAGGAGAGGTGGATGGCTTCATCAGATCCGAAAATTGAAAGGAAAGGAGGGAAGAAATAGAGAGAAAGGGCGAGCTAGGGCTTCTGCCGGCATTAATTTCTCGGCGCTCGGACCCCATGGACTCCAGAATGGCGAGGTGCCGCTGGGCTGAACCGCCCAACCCATCCGAGTCAGTCCGGGACTTGTATACCATATCAAGGAGGCGTTTGGTACGGATGATTCATCCAAGATCTAATTAGGATGATATGGATGGATATGATGATCAAATATGATATCATGATACCAAATAACCTCCATTCAAATTGCCATTTTATCCAATGATGGGAGGGTCGAGAATCCAAGATTACCTTTGGATGGTGATTTTAGCTGAAATTTAAGGATCAAAATATTTTTCAGTTCCATAAAATATTAACAAGTTTCAAGAACATCTTAGTTATTCATAGTCAAATGAGAAGCTCATGTGGTTGCATATGGGAGACAACTTTCCCAAACTCCTTTAGAAGAAAAGAAAACAAAAATAAAAAGCTGAATCTTGCTTCATGTTGGAAATCAAATTTCGGAATTCTTTCTTAACTGTGCGCGGTAGGTTGTTCTCAACACTTCTCAAACATGCAATACCATTTGCACTATTCTTTGTTTAAAGAAAATCGGTCTTTTGACTAGAAAAGGAACAGCCAGATAAGAAACAGGGATCATCAGACACCCCCAACTCCTTGGCAGAAGAATTACCCCCATAACAAGACGTGCCCGTACTTCTCAATCATGTCCTCTAATTCTGCCAAAACTACAAACTCCAATCAGCGAAATCGCATCGACTCCTCTATCCAAGAAATCAAAACAGAAGAGGAATGCCCAGAACCCCCCATCAACCTGTATCTTCCTCAAAATTTAGCAAGAACAAACGGAACCCTAGCTTCCGAAGAGCCACAAGAGAGAGAAAAGAGGGGGGAATCAAGAACCTGGAAGAGAGCTCGCGTCAAGAGAGGGTTTTCGATGAGGATCCTCTTCGCCTGCTGCTGGTTCTGATCGATCAGAATCTGAACGCAGAAAGAACGCACAATGACTAGAAATCAATTCCTCCAACCTTTCCCCCTTTCTTTTCTTTAATTCGAATAGAAGACAGAAAGGAATACAGATAAGAAGAAAGGAAAAAAAAAAGGTGGGAGGGTCAGAGGTTACCTTCATCTGGCGCATGATTTCGTAGAGCTGGCTCTTGGACATGCCGGCCATCTGCGAGGCCAAGCCATCGCCGGACGGAGGCTGCTTCGCGGCCATCGTCTCCTCCCGGGCTCCGGTTCGATTCAGATCGCGTTATAAAGTAGGACGCATGCGCTCCAGATCGACGAGTGGAAGGCTGGGTTCAGGTCTCGGCCCAACCCAAGAAATAATTTTGAGCTAAACACCGCTTAAGGCATGCACGCCTGATCACTTCATCAGCCCTTCGGTTCAACGCCGGCGCACCCGTAGCGTCTTGAAATTCCAGAGCCCCTTGACAAGATTAACCAAAGTTTTCCCCCGGGCAAGGCATATGGGATAGAGAGTACTTCACATATGAATATATACGGTAGGAAGTCTAACATGTAATTGATGGAACCCCTAGCTTTTTTCTTTTTTTTTTTAACACTTTTACCAATAGTTAACTTTTTTTTAAATCTCCTGAATCATGTCATTGCATAGGCTATTTTTGCAAGTTAATCTTTCTTTCGCTTTCCAACCTAGTTTGCACACCTTAGAATGCTCATAATTTTTA